>NC_057812.1:131883799-132183799 GCF_018294505.1 Triticum aestivum | reverse complement strand
AATTCTATTGAATAATATGTTGACAAATGAAAATAATTGGACACCTCTGGAGCCAATTCCTGAGCCTATTCCTAAACCAACTCCGAAGAAGAGGGGTATTCTATTTCTCAGTCCCGAAGATATGCAAGAGGCAAAGAAATCTATGAAAGAAAAAGGTATTAAAGCTAAAGATGTTAAGAATTTACCTCCTATTGAAGAAATACATGGTCTTGATTTACCGCTTGTTGAAGAAACATATAATCTTAATCCTTTACCTATTGAAGAAACTCATGGTCTTGATAACCCGACACAGGTAGTAAAGGTAAATTCTCTCTATAGATATGATAAAGCTGTAATCCCATTTACTAAAATTGCTAGCTCATGCTTAGATGAGTTTGATAAATTTATGGCTAAGCAAGAAGACTTTAATGCTTATTTTGGTAGACAATTAAAATAAAATTCAAATATGCTTGGACACTTGGGTGATTATATGGCTAATGTCAAAGGTGAACTTAAACTTATTAGTAAACATGCTTTTATGGTTACCACTCAAGTAGAACAAGTACTTAAAGCTCAAAATGATTTGCTCAATGAATTGAATAGTAAAGATAATGATTATGCCGTTAGAGTGGCTACTAGAACTAGTAGAATGAATTAGGAACCTTTGTATCCTGAAGGCCATCCTAAGAGAATTGAGCAAGATTCTCAGAGAAATAATTTAGATGCACCTAGTTCTTCTAAAAGGAAGAAAAAGAAAAATGATAGGACTGTGCATTCTTCTAGTGATCCTATTGCTGAAACACCTAAGAATCCAAATGATATTTCTATTTTTGATGCTGAAACACAATATGGTAATGAACCTGAAACTAGTGATAACGTTAATGATAATGTTCATAATGATGCTCAACCTAGTAATGATAATGACATAGAAATTGAACCTGCTCTTGATCTTGATAACCCACAATCAAAGAATCAACGTTATGATAAGAAAGATTTTGTTGCTAGGAAACATGGTAAAGAAAGAGAACCATGGGTTCAGAAACCCATAAATTTTCCTCCCAAACCATCCAAGAAAAAGGATGATGAGGATTTTGAGCGATTTGCTGAAATGATTAGACCTATCTTTTGGCGTATGCGATTAACTGATATGCTTAAAACCAACCCTTATGCTAAGTATATGAAAGATATTATTACAAATAAAAGAAAGATACCGGAAGATGAAATTTCCACTATGCTTTCTAATTACACTTTTAAGGGTGGAATACCAAAGAAATTTGGAGATCCAGGAGTACCCACTACACCATGCTCTATTAAAAGAAACTATGTTAAAACTGCTTTATGTGATCTTGGAGCCGGTGTTAGTGTTATGCCTCTCTCTTTATATCGTAGACTTGATTTGAATAAGTTGATACCTACTGAAATATCTTTGCAAATGGCTGATAAATCAACTGCTATACCTGTCGGTATTTGTGAGGATGTGCCTGTTATAGTTGCAAATGTTACTATTTTAACGGATTTTGTTATTCTTGATATTCCCGAGGACGATAGTATGTCTATTATTCTTGGAAGACCCTTTTTGAATACTACAGGGGCTGTTATTGATTGCACTAAAGGCAATGTCACTTTCCATGTTAATGGTAATGAGCATACGGTACACTTTCCGAGGAAACAACCTCAAGTTCATAGTATCAACTCTATTGGAAAAATTCCATCGATTATATTTGGAGGTTTTGAATTTCCTCTTCCTACTGTCAATAAGAAATATGATATTCTTATTATTGGAGATGTGCATATCCCCGTTGAGGTGACATAGTGTTATTCGAAATTTCTCTGGTTCCATGTTATTCGGAATGAGTTCGTTAACAAGACTTGATCAACCTTGTTAGTGGATTCCTTTTGATGATCATGAGATGGATGAAACTAGAAGGCACAACCTTTTGTACCCCACTTTTACTTTCTATTATTTATATTAAATAAAATAAAAATAAATATTTGTCTGCCTGTTATCTGAGTATCCGTGCAATATAAAATACCTCGAAAATAAAAGTTGTCCAAATGCCCTGAAAATTAAATATTATTTTTTCTACAATATTTGAGGATTTATGGAACTGAATGCACACCAGGGGGTCAACCACCTTGCCACGAGGGTGGAGGGCGCGCCCCCTGCCTCGTGGGACCACGGTGGCCCTCCTTCACTTATTCCTGCACCCACACACTTCATCTTCCTCCCCCAAACACGAATAACCAGCTCAAACCTGAGTCCAAGCTCGTTTTGCTGCCATTTTCGATCTCCTTGCTCAAAGCACCTCTCACAAAACTGCTTGGGGAGATTGTTCCTTGGTATGTGACTCCTCCATTGGTCCAATTAGTTTTTGTTCTAGTGCTTTATTCATTGCAAATTTGTGTTGCTTAGGTGACCCTATTCTTGAGCTTGCATGTCAAATTTATATGGTCAAAAGTAGTTTTGATGCATGATATAGGCCCTAGGCACTTGTAGGAGTAGTTGCTATCAATATTATTGAGTTTGGTTTACTTTTATTTTGAAGTTACTAAAAAATTTCAGAATTTTTCAGAGGAAGAAAAATGCTTAGGAAAATGTTCCAAGGTGGTTCTTCAAGGAAGCAAGGACCCATGCTTGCAATGCGTGATGCTGACGAAGAGCCACCAAGAGACGCTCCAGTGCGTCCTTGTGAGTGGCCTTCTGAAAAATTTATGGATCGAGCAGGAATAAAAGAAGAATTCAACTCATATTTGCATAACACTGATCTCATGAGCTTCAAGGAAGAGAAGTGCAGTCAGTATCGTGAGCTCACTAGCTCCTTTGTGAGGAGGTTTGAATTTTCAACTTCACGTAATTCTCCAACTGTCCTGTTTGATCTTTATGATAAAACTTATACCATGGACTTAGAGGATTTTACCACTGCATGCAAACTTCCACAATGGGGTAGTATAAGGGATCCTCGCAAATCTGAATTTAGAGATTTTCTTGCTAATATAACTGTGGGAGAATCTAGAGATATTACACAAGCTACCATAGGGAGCATTCACTTTCCTGCTATACATTATTTTGCTCTCTTCATAGGTATATGCATAAATGGTAAGGATGAGGCATGTCACATGTGTGTCCCCGATCTTAGTATTGTTAGGAGTGCTGTGCTAGGAGACAAATCATATAATTTGGGAGCCATTGTTGCACGTAGGTTGCATCCTAATAGACGTAATGGAGATTTCTTTGGTGGAATTTATGCAACCTGCATAGCTAATTTTCTTGGTACAGATGTACGCAAAGATGATATTGAACTACCTCCTGCCTATCTATATTTTAATGCTATGGTTCACCACCAGTTTGTCGAGAGGAACGAATCACCTCTCCAGTATCGACTAATCTTTGAGAGACACCGTGTTGTCCGTATTACTCTCCCTGCTCCTGCCTTCTTTGATTATCAGGCAAGAGGAGGATATACTATTACCAGAGAGGAGACAGATGAGTACGAGAGGAGAGAGGAGGCCGCTCGTCGCCATGCTGCTGCTCAGCAGGCGATAGCTGCCGCATCACAGTACGACCCCAGCTACTATTCTGGATATCTGCCAGGCCAGCCATGGCCATAGACCAACTTAGGCCAAAAGCCTAAGCTTGGGGGAGTACGTATTTCTCACTGACATTGCATTTATGCTCACACACTCATTGCTAGATGTCGGTGCTCATACTTTTTCATTGTATCATCCATGCTAGTTTACCTTCCTTCTTACACTTTCTTCTTGTGTGTTTAATAAACCTTAAGAAAACCAAAAAAAATAGGTGTAGCTTTTAATTAGTTTACTTTCCATGCTTGTAGTAGTAATTAAAAAGAAAACCCAAAAATATTTCCTGTTCTTCTTTTGCTTGTTGGGAGCTTTCCCGTGTAAATAGTTTTATTTCTTTTCTTTTCTTTGGGGTCGATAGGAGAAGACCATGATTAAATTGTTGAAGTGGCTCTTATATGCATTATTGTTGATCTGACAAAAGAGCCCATATTGCCTTGTCTTCTCCTGTTTATTGAATGCTTGCAGATTCCAGCTTAGTCCAATGCACGTGCACTATTATTATTATTCACACTATTCGGTCGTGCAAGCGAAAGGCAATTATGATGATATATGATGGACTGGCTGAGATGAGAAAAGCTGGTATGAACTCGACCTCTTTTGTTTTTGTAAATATGATTAGTTCATCGTTCCTGATTCAGCCTATTATGAATAAACATGTTTGCAATGACAACTAGAGATCATAGTTTCTTATGCCATGCTTGATTAGCTATGAGTTATAATGGTTTACCTTGCGTGCCAACATGCTATTAAAATGGTTATGATGTGGTATGATAGGGTGGTATCCTCCTCTGAATGATTTAAGTGACTTGACTTGGCGCATGTTCATGCATGTAGTTGAAACAAATCAACATAGCCTTCACGATATTTATGTTCATGGTGGATTATATCCTACTCATGCTTGCATTTAGTGTTGATTAATTTTAATGCATGTTCATGACTGTTGTCGCTCTCTAGCTGGTCGCTTCCCAGTCTTTTGCTAGCCTTCACATGTACTAAGCGGGAATACTGCTTTTGCATCCAAACTCCTTAAACCCCAAAGTTATTCCACATGAGTCCACTATACCTACCTATATACGGTATCTACCTGCCATTCCAAGTAAATTTGTATGTGCCAAACTCTAAACCTTCAAATAAATATCTTGTTTTGTATGCTCGAATAGCTCATGTATCAACTAGGGTTGTCTGTATCTTCCAAGTTAGGCGGGTTATTCTCAAGAGGAGTGGACTCCGCTCCTCACTCATGAGATAAATGGCTGGTCACCAGGATGCCCAGTCCCATGCTTTATGCAAACTAAATCAAAATAATTGCAAACAAAACTCCCTGTGGGACTCTTGTTAGTTGGAGGCACTCGTTGTTTCGAGCAAGCCATGGATTGATGCTTGTTGGTGGAAGGGGGAGTACAAACTTTACCATTCTATTTGGGAACCACCTATACTGTGTGTAGCATGGAATATATCGCCATCTCTTGGTTTTCATGTTGACAATGAAAGTATACCGCTCAAAATATTATTCACCTCTATTTCAAAACCGAGCTCTGGCACCTCTACAAATCCTTGCTTCCCTCTGCGAAGGGCCTATCTATTTACTTTTATGCTGAGTCGTCATCCTCTTATTAATAAGCACCAGTTGGAGAGCACCGCTGTCATTTCCATTCATTACTGTTAGTTTACATTGAGTATGACTTGACTGGATCTCTTTTACCACGAATTACAATGTCTAGTCAGTACTTGGTCTTTAAAGGTGCTCTGCATTTATGTTTTGCGGTCTCAGTAAGGGCTAGCGAGATACCATCCTGTTATATCATATTATGATTGTTTTGAGAAAGTGTTGTCATCCGAGTTTTATTATTATGGCTCGCTAGTTGATTATGCTATTGATGTGAGTAAACTTGAGACCTACATGTTATTGTGAATGTGGTTAGTTATAATCTTCGCTGAAAACTTGAATGCTGGCTTTACATATTTACAACAACAAGAGCAAACAGAGTTTGTAAAAGTTTTTCTTTATCACTTTCAGTTTGTCAACTGAATTGCTTGAGGACAAGCAAAGGTTTAAGCTTGGGGGAGTTGATACGTCTCCAACGTATCTACTTTTCCAAACACTTTTGTCCTTGTTTTGGACTCTAACTTGCATGATTTGAATGGAACTAACCCGGACTGACGCTGTTTTCAGCAGAATTACCATGGTGTTATTTATGTGCAGGAGCAAACGTTCTCGGAATGATCTGAAACTTCACGGAGACACTTCTCGGAAATAAGAAAAATACCTGCCAAAGATGAAGGCCAGGGGGCCCACCATCTTGCCACAAGGGTGGAGGGCGTGCCTGCCCCCCTAGGGCGCGCCCCCTACCTCGTGGGCCCCCTGTTGCGCCTCCGACTCCAACTCCACCTCCATATATTGAGTTTCGATGAGAAAAAAATCAGAGAGAAGAAATCATCGCGTTTTATAATACAGAGCCGCCGCCAAGCCCTAAAACCTCTCGGGAGGGCTGATCTGGAGTCCGTTCGGGGCTCCGGAGAGGGGAATCCGTCGCCATCGTCATCATCAACCATCCTCCATCACCAATTTCATGATGCTCACCGCCGTGCGTGAGTAATTCCATCGTAGGCTTGCTGGACGGTGATGGGTTGGATGGGATCTATCATGTAATCGAGTTAGTTTTGTTAGGGTTTGATCCCTAGTGTCCACTATGTTCTGAGATTGATGTTGCTATGACTTTGCTATGCTTAATGCTTGTCACTAGGGCCCGAGTGCCATGATTTCAGATCTGAACCTATTATGTTTTCATCAATATATGAGTGTTCTTGATCCTATCTTGCAAGTCTATAATCACCTATTATGTGTTATGACCCGTTAACCCCGAAGTGACAATAATTGGGATACTTACTGGTGATGACCGTAGTTTGAGGAGTTCATGTATTCACTATGTGTTAATGCTTTGTGCCAGTTCTCTATTAAAAGGAGGCCTTAATATCCCTTAGTTTCCGTAAGGACCCCGCTGCCACGGGAGGGTAGGACAAAATATGTCATGCAAGTTCTTTCCCATAAGCACGTATGACTATGTACGGCATACATGCCTACATTATATCAATGAACTGGAGCTAGTTCTGTGTCACCCAAGGTTATGACTGTTACATGATGAACCGCATCCGGCATAATTCTCCATCACCGATCCATTGCCTACGAGCTTTCCATATATTGTTCTTCACTTATTTACTTTTCTGTTGCTATTGCTATCATCACTACAAAATACCTAAAACATTACTTTTACTACTGTTACCTTTTGCTACCGTTATCACTACTATCATATTACTTTGCTACTAAACACTTTGCTGCAGATATTAAGTTTCCAGGTGTGGTTGAATTGACAACTCAGCTGCTAATACTTGAGAATATTCTTTGGCTCCCCTTGTGTCGAATCAATAAATTTGGGTTGAATACTCTACCCTCGAAAACTGTTGCGATCCCCTATACTTTTGGTTTATCAGATATAAACCCCATCTTTTTATCCTCGATGACAATAATAAAATATGTGCCTTGCTGCCCCTGCTGTCATTGGGAAAGGACACCGCAAGATTGAACCCAAAGCTAAGCACTTCGCCCATTGCCAGAAAGATCAATCTAGTAGGCCAAACCAAACTGATAATTCAAAGAGACTTGCAAAGATATCAAATCATGCATATAAGAATTCAGAGAAGAATCAAATATTGTTCATAGATAATCTTAATTATAAACCCACAATTCATCAGATCTCGGCAAACACACCACAAAAAGAATTATATCGAATAGATCTCCAAGAACATCGAGGAGAACTTTGTATTGAGATCCAAAGAGAGAGATGAAGCCATCTAGCTAATAACTATGGACCCGAAGGTCTGTGGTAAACTACTCACACATCATCAGAGAGGCTATGGTGTTGATGTAGAAGCCCTCCGTGATTGAATCCCCCTCCGGCAGATCGCCGGAAAAGGTCCCCAGATGGGATCTCACGGGTACAGCAGGTTGCGGCGGTGGAAAAGTGGTTTCATGGCTCCCCCTGATGTTTTCAGGGTAGAAGAGTATATATAGTCGAAAGAAGTAGGTCGGTGGAGCTGCGAGGGGCCCACGAGGGTGGGGGCGCTCCTGCCCCCTGGGCGCGCCGCCCTACCTCGTGGCCGCCTCGCTGATTCCTTGACCTCCACCCCAAGTCTCCTGGATTGCGTTTGTTCCAAAAAAGATCCTCGCGGAGGTTTCATTCCGTCTGGATTCCGTTTGATATTCCTTTTCTGCGAAACACTGAAATAGGCAAAAAAACAGCAATTTGCACTGGGCCTTCGGTTAATAGGCTAGTCCCAAAAATAATATAAAAGTGTGTAATAAAGCCCATTAAACATCCAAAACAGATAATATAATAGCATGGAACAATAAAAATTTATAGATACGTTGGAGACTGCTACCTCTTGAGCACTGCGTTGGCTTTCCCTTGAAGAGGAAAGGGTGGTGCAGTAAAGTAGCGTAAGTATTTCCCTCAGTTTTTGAGAACCAAGGTATCAATCCACTAGGAGACCATGCGCGAGTCACCTCGTACCTACACAAACAAATAAGAACCTCGCAACCAACGTGATAAAGGGGTTGTCAATCCCTTCATGGCCACTTGCAAGAGTGAGATCTGATAGAGATGATAATAATAAGATAAATATTTTTGGTATTTTTATGATATAGATTGAAAGTAAAGATTGCAAAATAAAGTAGATTGGAAACTTGTATGATGGAAAATAGACCCGGGGGCCATAGGTTTTACTAGTGGCTTCTCTCAAGATAGCGAAAGTATTACGGTGGGTGAACAAATTATTGTCCAGCAATTGATAGAAAAGCGAATAATTATGAGAATATCTAGGCATGACCATGTATATAGGCATCACATCCGAGACAAGTAGATCGAAACAATTCTGCATCTACTACTATTACTCCACACATCGACCGCTATCCAGCATGCTTCTAGAGTATTAAGTTCATAAGAACAGAGTAACGCCTTAAGCAAGATGACATGATGTAGAGGGATAAACTCATGCAATATGATATAAACCCCATCTTTTTTATCCTCGATGGCAACAATACAATATGTGTCGTTTCCCTTTCTGTCACTAGGATCGAGCACCGCAAGATTGAACACAAAGCTAAGCACTTCTCCCATTGCAAGAAAGATCAATCTAGTAGGCCAAACCAAACTGATAATTCGAAGAGACTTGCAAAGATAAACCAATCATACATAAAAGAATTCAGAGAAGATTCAAATATTGTTCATAGATAAACTTGATCATAAACCCAAAATTCATCGGATCTCGACAAACACACTGCAAAAGAAGATCACATCGAATAGATCTCCAAGAGAATCGAGGAGAACTTTGTATTGAGATCCAAAGAGAGGGAAGAAGCCATCTAGCTACTATCTATGGACCCGAAGGTCTGAGGTAAACTAATCACACATCATTGAAGGGGCCATGGAGTTGATGTAGAGGCCCTCCGTGATCAATGCCCCCTCCGGCAGAGCTCCGGAAAAGGCCCCAAGATGGGATCTCTTGGGTACAGAAGGTTGCAGCGGTGGAAATAGGGTTTCGTGGTGCTCCTGGATGTTTGTGGGGTATATGGATATATATATATAGGAGGAAGAAGTAGGTCGGTGGAGCAACGAGGGGCCCATGAGGGTGGAGGGCGCGCCTAGGAGGGTAGGCGCGCCCCCCTACCTCATGGCCACCTTGTTGATTGCTTGACGTCCACTGCAAGTCCTATGGATCATGTTTCTTCCAAAAATAACGTTCCCGAAGGTTTCATTCCGTTTGGACTCCGTTTGATATTCCTTTTCTACAAAACACTGAAATAGGCAAAAAACAGCAATGTGGGTTGGGCCTCCGGTTAATAGGTTAGTCCCAAAAATAATATAAAAGTGTAAAATAAAGCCCATTAACATCGAAAAAAGATAATATAATAGCATGGAACAATAAAAAATTATAGATACGTTGGAGACGTATCAGCATCCCCAAGCTTAATTCCTACTCGTCCTCGAGTAGGTAAATGATAAAAATAGAATTTTTGATGTCGAATGCTTTCTAGAATATTCTTCAATGTATTTTCCTCTATTGAGGCAAAAATGTTCAGATCCGAAAGATTCAAGATAAAAGTTTATTGTTGACATAAAAAAGTAATACTGCAAATATTCTAATCAAGCAATTATGTCTTATCAAAATACCATAGCCAAAGAAAACTTATCCCTACAAAGTCATATAGTTTGGCCATGCTTCATTTTCGTCACAAAATGCTCCCATCATGCACAACCACGATGACAAGCCAAGCAATTGTTTCATACTTAGCCTTCTCAAACTCTTTCAACTTTTACGCAATATACGAGCGCGAGCCATGGACATAGCACTATGGGTGGAATAGAATATGATGATTGAGGTTGTGTGAGAAGACAAAAAGTCTCACATTGACGCGGCTAATCAATGGGCTATGGAGATGCCCACCGATTGATGTCAATGCAAGGAGTAGGCATTGCCATGCAACGGATGCACTAGAGCTATAAATATATGAAAGCTCATCAATGAAACTAAGTGGGTGTGCATCCAACTCGCTTGCTCACGAATACCTAGGGCATTTGAGGAAGCCCATCATTGGAATATACAAGACAAGTTCTATAATGAAAAATTCCCACTAGAATATGAAAGTGACAAAACAAGAGACTCTCTATCTTGAAGATCATGGTGCTACTTTGAAGCACAAGTGTGGAAAAGGATAGTGAAAGTGCATTATATCGACTAGAGGGGGGGTGAATAGGCGATTTTTATGGAAGTCTTCAAAACGTGGAAGTTATGAAGACAAACGATAGAAATAAACCTATTACCCTGCAGCGGAAGGTAGACTACACTAGGCAAGCCATAGTCAAGTATTCAATAGAGTGAAAGCACAATGACTAATAGCAGCAATGTAGTAAGGATCAGGTAGGAAGATATTGTGAAGCCACACAGAACACGCAGTCACTCAGTGAAGACAAAAGATAGTGTGAACATACAATGACTTCACAAGGAGTAACAGTAAGTAAAGGGAAGGGAAGATGAAACCAGTGACTCGCTGAAGACAATGATTTATTGGACCAGTTCCAGTTGCTGTGACAACTGTACGTCTGGTTAGGGCGGCTAGGTATTTAAACCTTAGGACACACAGTCCCGGACACCCAGTCCTGAACACACAGCTCAGGACACCCAGTCCTCACCGTATTCTCCTTGAGCTAAGGTCACACAGACCTCGCCCAATCACTCTGGTAAGTCTTCAAGATAGACTCCCAAACCTTCACAGACTTCGTTCACCGGCAATCCACAATGTCTCTTGGATGCTCAGAACGCGACGCCTAACCGGCTGGAGGATGCACAGTCCTCAAGTGTAATAAGTCTTCAGATCACACATACAAGAAGACTTAAGTGATGCCTAATTCTCTTTGGCTCTGGGTGGTTAGGGCTTTATCCTCGCAAGGAATTCTCTCTCAAAGGCTTCGAGGTGGGTTGCTCTCAAACGACAAAAGCCGTACTCTGAATTTGAGCAGCCAACCGTTTATGGTTGTAGGGGGTGGGCTATTTATAGCCACTTGGCAACCCAACCTGATTTGTCCGAAATGACCCTGGGTCACTAAGGAACTGACACGTGTTCCAACGGTCAGATTTCAAACTCACACGGCAACTTTACTTGGGCTTCAAGCAAAGCTGACTTGCCCGACTCTGGACAAGATTCGCTCTCAAAGTCTTCACTCGAAGACATAGGTTTTGTTTAAGCATCACTTCAGTCATTCTGACTGGTTCTCTTGGACCCCACTTAACAGTACGGTGGTTCCTATGACTCAACATAGAAGAAAGAGAACTACGAAAGATCTAAGTCTTCGAGCTCCATAGGCTTCATGTGGTGTCTTCTCTTGTCATAGTCTTCAATGTGAATATCTTCATATACCACCTTTGACTTCAATGTCTTCATACATTTTTAGGGGTCATCTCTGGTAGGAAAACCGAATCAATGAGGGACTTCTACCTGTGTTATCCTGCAATTCTCACAAACACATTAGTCCCTCAACTAGGTTTGTCGTCAATACTCCAAAACCAACTAGGGGTGGCACTAGATGCACTTACAATCTCCCCCTTTTTGGTGATTGATGACAAACTAGTTGAAGTTTTCAACGGGGAATATAATCTGTGAAATTGTAAAGGATAAGGAATTGTCTTCATAAGTTGCAAGGGCTCCCCCTGAAGATGTGCATATAAGTAATTTGCTTTTGGAATGCAAATGCACATGGCAGGTTGTACTTGTGGAGATCCACTTCAACTTATGATGACAATCCACTATGCATGTGAAAGTATATGAAGATAATGACATGCATAATGGAAAATGGATGTCTGCAGAATGATCTAAGTGCGGAATTTATCGTCGCACATGCGGAATTTATCATCGCAACACAAGGTGGCAGATAAGTAGCAGATGACCATCGAGTTTAAGTGTTACAACTCAAAGAACCAAATGTAGCAAAACGAGATTTGTAAGCACGAAGCAAAATATAAAGCACTCGCCCATATGGACCCGCTTGAAGACTATCAACCTCATATGCTTCTCCCCTTTTGTCAGTAAGGACCAAAAAGGTTTGAAGACATAGAGCATCTACTCGATCCCATGAGGAGTAGGTGAAGCAGCAGGGTCGTTGGTGGTGTTTGGCGGTGCTGAAGAGTTTGGAGCAGAGTCGAAGCGTGCTGAAGGAGGTGGCAGTGAAGTAGCATCGTCTTCATCCTTGATCACTCTGGCATTCACAGTTGCAGCTGAGGAAGAGAACTCAGAGTCTTCAAGGGATGGAGTTCGTCGCAGCACTGCCCTTTGAGGAGGTGTGGAGTCAAACTTGAATCGCTCAGTGAAGCCATCCTCTTGAAGATCATCTTCAGAACACATCAGCGTTAGCCCTTTCCATGTGCGGCGAGAGGTTTCATGGGCAACAAAAGCATTCTTGGTGGCAAGATTGCGAATGCGATTAACATCCACCAAGAGGCTTTGCATCTGACGCTTCAGCCAGTCATGATGCCTATCCTGTTTCTGATAAAGAGCCACAAGAAGCTCTCGGTCGTTGAGAACACAAGTGCGCTTCTTGGGTCGTGGAGCAGTTGTACTGTCAGTGGCTTCAGTGAGACCAGGATGCGGTGCACGTGTAGTGCCAGCCAAAGGATACACACGAGCGACTGCTTCAACTCCTTCAATGTTCTGAGAAAAACTCTGATGCTCTGCATTCTGAAGACTTAGGGGTTCCTTGGCAGGCTCAGGATAGATGGCTTCAATCGACATATCCACATCAGGCAGAAAAATGTGATGATTGCGAGCAGATGGCTGATATGAGATAGTGGAGTGAAGTTTGATCAGCCGCATGATCCATGGGGCATAGAACTTCAAGTCAAACATATTAGAGCCTGATGCAGCAAGTTGGCGAATGAAGAAGTCATGTGCATTGAAGCATTTTCCATGAAGAATATAGAAGACCAAAGTCTTCATTGCACCTTCAAGCTTGGCATGTGGAGAGTGCCCTTTGATGGGCCAGAGAGTTCGCCTTATGATGTGATAAATAGTCCTTGGCAGATACTCTAGGTCTTCAACAAAGAACTCTTTGGGATATGCAGCATCTTGGGGTAATGGCTTCATCATACTGAGCATCTGACTCATGTTAGGTTCAGGCTTCTGAAAGATGCTCTCCACAGCTTCACTATGAAGTTGACAGCCAGATTCGTAGAGATCTCTGAGAGTGGGCAGACCAGTGAGCTCAATGATGTCAAAGGCTTTGGCTTCGTGATGAACGTTTCCTGTCATCCACTCCAGGACCCAAGTCTTCGGATCTCTGTTATACCCGCGGATGTGAAGTGTGGCATAGAATTGGAGCAGCAACTCTTCATTCCAATGCTCTTGGTCAGTGACGAATGGCAGCAATCCAACTTCTTTGAAGCAATCCAGAGCTTCTTCGAGACAGGGCAGACCAGCTATAGCTTCAATGTCAAGACGCTTGTGGCGGAAGATGCGACCTTGATTGTATAGAATGCAGGAGTAATAGCTTCGCTGCGGATAGCTCCAGAACCGATCAGATGATATCCTTTCCCTTGAGTAGGGGTTCCTGGAGCTACTGAAGAATGTGTTGTCTGCTCTGAAGCCATTGATATTGAAGGAGCCAGGTGCTGATGCAAGACCTGGGAACCTTGGCAATCTTGGGATTGGCTTCTGTACCTGAGGCATGTGCTCAACATGATAGTCGAACTGGGGACCGCCAGCAGACTCAGGAACAGAAGTGGTGGGATCAGTGGCTTCGCTGACTTCTGGTGCTTTTGTTGGTGAGGGCTCCACATTAGCTTCAGCCATGATAGCGTCAGTGGCTTCAGTGGTGTTGGTGGTGGCAGCCTCAAGATTTTCAACCTCCACTTGAAGAGCTGGAGGGTCGGTCACAATCATGTTCTCCTCGAGAACCGCTTCTTGGTGGGATAGGGGAGTAGCAGCTTGTGGGACTTCTTCTTCATCGGCTGATGCAGCCGGAATGTCTTCAGCAGTTTCAGCTTCAGACGCAGAGACTGGAGGCCTAGGTCCTTTGCGAAGCCTGCGCAATGCAGGCGACGCCTGTGTAGTTGGAGTTGGCTGGGCCTCAAAGTCTTCTTCCTCTTGTGGGTGATCATCCCATGAAGCATCCTGAGCGATTGGTGTCAGAGGACGACCAATGCTGATGAGTTCGCTGTTCTCGAGCTGAGGAAGGACTGCACCATCTTCTACATGGTCATGTTGACCAATGTCTTCAGCAGCGATGGGATCAGCTGCTGGAAAGTCTTCAGCTTCATGAGCCTCTGTGAAAGCAGGCTCATGGATTGTCAGTTGGCGTCCAGCGTCAGGACGAACCATGGAGATGGGTTCAACAATTAAGGGCTCTGTGGGAGCAGCCTGTTCCTTTTTGGTCTTCCGCTTCTTCTTGGAGGGAGCAGTAGCAGAGGCTTCAGGATGTTTCCTCTTTCTGGCTTCAGCCTCAGTAGTCCTCGTCTTCTTCAGTTCTGAAGCGGTTGACCTGGCCTTTGGCTTCGAGCCAGTCATGCTAGTTGGGAAGACAATGGGATCTGCTTCCTGCCTTGGTGCGTCGGGTTCAGCCGTAGCGGGCTTCTTCTTCTTCTTTGCAGCCATCCTGGGGTCAATGCCAGGACGCCCAAGGGCCTTGCGCTTCTCAGCCTCATTGTAGGCTTGCACACATCTGTCAGCCAGAACCTTCATGCGCTCACGCGAACCCTGAGCTTCTGCATGTTTCTTTAGAAAGGCTTCCTTGAGCTCGTGCAGCATAATCTTGAAGTTCTTCACTTCTTGCACGCTGAGCTTGGCCATATGCTTCTTGAACTGAGCCTTTTCAAAGTCAATCTTCTACTTCAGTTCAACAATGCGTTGGGCGATAGCTAGTTCTGAAGCAATGGCGCCATGGAAGGCGACACTGAGGCCAATGGGTAGTTGCAAATCTTCGAAGATGATGTTTGGCGTGTCAAACCACTCATCAATGAAGTTGTGGATGATTGTTACATCAAAGAGAGGCAGATCATTGAAGATTTCTGCTTCTTCTTTGCTCTTGATGAGTTGCTCAAGAGCATCATCTGCAAGATCTTCATCACTTGACAGATCAATGGCATCATTGCGCAGAATGGCAGCAGCTGTTAGCTCTTGGCCGGTGTGTGGCAGAGGCATCTTGACCTTCTGGGGCTTGGAGATGCGTGATAAATCTTCGGACTGCACACTGTCTTCAGGAGGTGCAGTTGCCAGTGGCTTCGCCCGTGAGATTTTTGGTGAAGGGGCAGGCTTTGAAGCTTTAGGCTTCTTCAACTTCTTTGGCTTCGGCGCTGCAGGCGCTTCATTTGATTCAGCGTCAGCTGCAGGCTCATTCACTGCAGTCCCTTGAACCAAGATATGGGTGATGAGGCCTTCAAGGTTGTAGAAAGGACCAATGACATTGGGTTCTGCATCTCGTGTGCCGTCAGCCCTTGGAGCTGAGGGACCAGGGTTGAAGTCTAGTCCCAATGTCTTCTTGTTTTGCTTCGCTGAGTTCTGGGCAAACTGGAAGTTGCACTTGAATAGAATGTCGTCACGACACCATAGTAGTGACGATGGGTGTGCATCAACAGGCTGTGGCCCACGGACCATGCAGGGATAGAAGCCTTGTTCAATGGCTTCATCTCTGGACCTGGGTTGAAGATTCTTGTATAGGATGTCTCCCCACGGTCTCTTGATGGCATTTTTCTCAGCATATTCCTGGGTTACAAATCGATATTTGAACCATTGTTCTGCCCAATATCTTCGAATCCATTGGATTCGGGTCTTGCACTGATTGTAATCCTCTTCAGGATCTGTCTTGTACAGTTCTGAGAGGTCATCTGGCAGATCTCTAGATGTTTCTCCACGACGCTTTCTGCCACCCTTCCTTGCTGATTTCTCTGAAGCCATGAACTTTAAACTGAAAGGCTTCAACACGTTCAAAGGCTTCAAAGATTTTCGCTTGCTGGACAAACAGGAACTTGCATCGGGAGAATTTATATGATGCTGTAAGAATTCTGCAAATGAATGCAGACTATGAGAACCAAGGGATTCTCCCACGGACATGTACCTGTGACAGCATTAAGGTGCGAGGGAAGGGGAAGAGGTCATATGCATTCTCAGAAGATTTTGAATATAAATCAGTTTATAAGACATTGACCTCATCGTGCGAAGACATTCACTCATAGATAAGGAGTTGGTTCCAGATTTGTACGAATCCAGAGATTAGTACAAGTGAGGAATCTAACTACTTTGTGAAGCATAAGTGAATATACTAGGCATGTTATGAGATGCAGTATGAGAGAGATCTAACTTGTGTGAATAGAAACTGCTTGTGGTAGAAAGTGACAAAGCCATAGGATCAACGATGCCGTAAAAAGGAAGTTTTATTTACCACACTAAGAACTGCTAGACGGAGTGGAAGATGAGGCCGAGCAGTTCGATCTTCCATGCCCTAACTTGGGGACGGAGGACACCTACGGCGACGGCGGAGAGGACGATGTCCGCCGTCGGCGTGAAGACGGCGTCGGAGAGGTTGCGGCAGCAAAGCGCTTCGTCGCCGGCATCGTCGAGGGCTAGCGGTGGCGCTAGGGTTCGTGCGAGAGTGGAAGAAGAGATAAT
This sequence comes from Triticum aestivum, assembly GCF_018294505.1. Taxonomy (NCBI): domain Eukaryota; kingdom Viridiplantae; phylum Streptophyta; class Magnoliopsida; order Poales; family Poaceae; genus Triticum; species Triticum aestivum. Next base: position 132,167,028 of record NC_057812.1, on the reverse strand, counting down.
GACCGCCGTGAAGTGTGTATTTATAGGTACAGAGGCAGCACTGTGTTATTACACAGGTGCCCCTGGCGATTCGCATCTGAGGAACACGTGGCCATTATGCAGAATTTTGGGGTTTGTTCCACGTCCCACGCACGCCTGGATTGTCGGGTGGTCGTTCCTACTTCTCCGGGTTTCATGTGGAGGAATGAGCATTGAAAGTGGGCTTAAGGTTTGTCTTTGTATCTTCTGCTGACAAGGATGCAGAGAAGACATTCGACAGTTTCAACAGAATGCATATGATTTGGAGAGATAGAGTTTGAGATAGATAGCATAGAGAGGTTAGGGTCCGATCACATTCACTTAGTTCAAAAGATTCAATCAAGAAGACATAGCTATAAGTGAATGTTGTAGAGGACAGAACACTAGTGTATATATATATATATAATCAACATAGTGAAGATAATCATGAAGACATGTTGAGATTGAAGCCAAACCAAATGTGAAGACATAGCAAGGTAACGCTATGAGTGAAACACTTCAAAATAGAACATTTGGTGGTGGCGTTACCCACCGTATAGGAAGTATTAGACCCAGACACGATGCACAATTATCGTGGCGCTCCGAAGTCAAATTCCACATTAATGTATTCACGCTTAGAATGTATGTCTTCATTGATTGAAGATATACTTTACTTCGTGTGTTACACATCTAAGTCATCAATATGCATAAGGGTTAGGATGTGTGCCTGATCACAGGACATTTGAGGATTCCAGGATATTTAGCTCACACCGTAACTTGCAAAATCTCTTCTCATCCAAGGGCTTGGTGAAGATATCTGCCAATTGCTCTTCAGTGTTAACGTGTATGATATCACTATCTTTCTTCACAACATGATCTCTGAGAAAGTGATGACGAATTTCAATGTGCTTTGTCTTCGAGTGCTGAACTGGGTTGTTGGCAATTTGATGGCGCTTTCGTTGTCGCAGTAGAGTGGCACTTGCTTCAGATGAATGTCATAGTCTTTGAGCGTTTGCTTCATCCACAGAAGCTGAGCGCAGCAAGATCCAGCAGCAATGTATTCAGATTCAGGAGTGGAGAGAGATACACAGTTCTACTTCTTTGAAGACCAACATACAAGTGATCGTCCCAGAAAGTGACATGTGCCTGATGTAGACTTGCGATCAACTTTGTCACCAGCATAATCAACATCCGAGAATCCAACCAGATCAAACTCTGAGCCCTTTGGATACCATAATCCTAGAGTTCGGGTGTGAGCCAAATATCGAAGAATTCGCTTCACAGCTAAGTGATGTGACTCCTTTGGTGCCGCTTGAAATCGAGCACACATGCAAACACTAAGCATAATATCTGGCCTAGATGCACATAGATAAAGTAAAGAACCAATCATGGAGCGGTATACCTTTTGATCGAACTCTTTACCATTGTCGTCAGGACCCAGATGATGCTTGGCTGGCATTGGCGTCGTGAAGCCTTTGCAGTCTTGCATACCGAACTTCTTCAGACAATCTTTGAGATTCTTCTCTTGAGATATGAAGATGCCGTTGCGTTGCTGTCGTATTTGAAGACCAAGAAAGAACTTCAGCTCTCCCATCATAGACATTTGATATTGCTCTTGCATCATATATCCAAACTCTTCACTGTACTTCTGATTGGTGCAGCCGAAGATAATGTCATCCACATATATTTGGCACACAAACATTTCACCATCATATGTCTTCGTGAAGAGAGTGGGGTCGAGAGAACCAGGTATGAAGCCTTTGCTCTTCAGGAAGTATTTGAGTGTGTCATACCAGGCCCGAGGGGCTTGTTTGAGGCCATACAGTGCCTTGTTGAGCTTGTATACCATGCCAGGATGTTTTGGATCTTCAAAGCTAGGAGGTTGTGCAACATACACTTCTTCTTCAATCTTGCCATTGAGGAAGGCGCTCTTCACATCCATTTGATAAAGAAGTATGTTGTGATGATTTGCATAGGCCAGCAGTATGCGTATGGCTTCAAGTCTAGCCACAGGAGCGAATGTTTCATCGAAGTCAATGCCTTCCACTTGAGTATATCCTTGAGCAACGAGACGAGCTTTGTTTCTGACAACTTGACCATGCTCATCTTGCTTGTTGCGGTATATCCATTTGGTGCCTATTATGTTGTGCTTCCGAGGATCGGGACGCTTGACCAGTTCCCATACATTATTCAGCTCAAACTGTTGAAGCTCGTCTTGCATAGCTTGAATCCATTTAGGTTCCATGAAGGCTTCTTCAACTTTCTTGGGTTCTGTTATTGAGACGAATGCGAAGTGCCCACAGAAATTTGCTAGCTGAGTTGCCCTTGAATGAGTGAGTGGACCAGGTGCATTGATGCTATCAATTATTCCTTCAATCTGCACTTCATTGGCAACGCGAGGATGTACAGGGCGAAGATTTTGCTCTTGTTGATCATTGTCGTTGTTAGAAGGAATGTCTTCAGGCTGAGCATTGTCTTCATGTTAATCAGGTGCTGAGATGATAAGTTCTTCTTCAGGATGAGCTTCAGAAGGTATAATTTCTCCAGTTCCCATTAGCTTGATTGATTCACTGGATGGAACTTCATCTAGCACATTTGGCAGTTGCTCTCTTTGTGAACCGTTGGTCTCATCGAACCGCACATCCACTGTTTCAACCACTTTGTAATGAAAGAGATTGAAGACTCTGTAGGAGTGCGAATCCTTTCCATATCCAAGCATAAAACCCTCATGTGCTTTTGGTGCAAACTTTGAGGTGTGATGTGGGTCCTTGATCCAGCACCTGGCGCCAAATACTCTGAAGTAACTGACATTTGGCTTCTTGCCAGTAAGGAGCTCATAAGATGTCTTGTTCAGAAGCTTGTGAAGATAAACACGATTGATTGTATGGCATGCAGTATCAATGGCTTCAGGCCAGAATTTTCTTGGAGTCTTGTATTCATCTAGCATCGTTCTGGCCATATCAATGAGTGTTCTGTTCTTGCATTCGACGACCCCATTCTGCTATGGCGTGTACGGGGCTGAGAATTCATGTGTGATGCCCAAGGTATCAAGATATGTATCAAGGCCAGTGTTCTTGAATTCAGTGCCATTGTCACTTCTGATATGCTTTATCTTGGCGCCATAGTTGTTCATTGCTCGATTGGCGAAGCATCTGAAGACATCCTGCACTTCAGTCTTGTAAAGGATTATGTGCACCCAAGTATATCTAGAATAATCATCAACAATGACAAAGCCATAGAGACAAGCAGTAGTAGTAAGAGTTGAGTAATGAGTGGGACCGAAAAGATCCATGTGAAGCAGTTCGAAGGGTCGAGTAGTGGTCATGATTGTCTTCGAGGGAAGTTTGGCCCTCGTCATCTTTCCTGCCTCACAGGCACCACATAAGTGATCTTTCTTGAACTTGATGCCCTCGATGCCTATTACATGCTTCTTCTTTGCTAGGGTGTGGAGGTTCCTCATGCCAGCATGCCCAAGCCTCCGATGCCAGAGCCAGCATTCTGAAGCTTTTGCTAGAAGACATACGGCAAGTTGTGGTCCTGCTGAGAAATCTACCACGTACAAATCATCTTTTCGATACCCTTCAAATACTAGAGACTTGTCAGATTCCATTAGAACAAGGCAATGATATTTTCCAAATATTACGATCATGTTTAAATCGCAAAGCATTGAGACAGACATTAAGTTGAAGCCAAGGGATTCAACAAGCATGACTTTATCCATGTGTTGATCCCTTGAGATTGCAACTCTACCTAGACCTAATACCTTACTTTTACCAGTGTCAGCAAATGTGATGTGGCTCTTGTCGGATGGACGTAAGGTTGAGTCCATAAGAAGGCTTCTTTTGCCAGTCATGTGATTTGTACACCCACTATCAATAATCCATTCTGAATACGCTCGTGTCGTACCCTTGGCACCGTGTGCCATGAAGCAGTAGGTAGAAGCGGAGTAGTCCTTGTCATTTGCATCGGTGTCGGTGATGAAGTCATTGTCTTCAGTGTTGAAGATGGACTTGCCAACGTATGCTATAGCCAGACTTGCGACGCCTGAATCGGACTCCTCCTCAGACTCCACCTCCGCCTCCTCAGAAGCGGACTCCTCCTCTGAATCCATTTCCTTGCCAACAAACGCACGTGCCTTGCCAGATGAGCTCTTCTTGTGTGATGAAGACTTTGAGGAAGACTTGGAAGAAGACTTTGAGTATTTCTTCTTCTTCTTGTCGTCAGAGTCATATTCACTCAGAGATGAAGTGGCCAGGTTTCTTGCACTTGTGACATGTTTTCTTCTTGTAGTCATGAGCAGAAGCTTCATCATTCCTTGAGCTTGATCGGGAAGACTTTCTGAAACATTTCTTCTTGGTGAATTTTTGGAACTTCTTCACAAGCATAGCAAGTTCCCTTCCAATGTCTTCAGGATCATCCGAACTGCTGTCAGATTCTTCTTCAGATGAGGAGACGGCTTTTGCCTTCAAGGCACGAGTTCGCCCATAGTTTGGACCGTAGATATCTCTTTTCTCAGAAAGCGTAAACTCATGTGTGTTGAGCCTCTCAAGTATGTCAGATGGATCGAGTGTCTTGAAATCAGGACGTTCTTGAATCATCAGGGCTAGGGTGTCAAATGAACTATCAAGTGATCTCAGTAGTGTCTTGACGACTTCATGTTTGGTGATCTCAGTAGCGCCGAGGGCTTGAAGCTCATTTGTGATGTCAGTGAGTCGGTCAAATGTGAGCTAGACATTCTCATTGTCATTTCGCTTGAAGCGGTTGAAGAGGTTGCGCGGGACACTGATTCTCTGATCTCTCTGGGTTGAGACGCCTTCATTGACCTTGGAGAGCCAGTCCCAGGCCAGCTTAGATGTTTCCAAAGCACTCACACGGCCATACTGTCCTTTGGTCAGATGACCACAGATGATATTCTTGGCAGTAGAGTCCTGTTGAACGAACTTCTTGACATTAGCAGCAGTGACACCTTCTCCAGCCGTGGGAACGCCGTTCTTGACGACATACCATAGGTCAACGTCAATGGCTTCAAGATGCATGCGCATCTTATTCTTCCAGTAGGGATATTCAGTTCCATCGAAGACGGGGCACACAGCAGAGACTTTAATTATCCCTGCAGTCGACATAGCTAAAACTCCAGGTGGTTAAACCGAATCACACAGAACAAGGGAGCACCTTGCTCTGATACCAATTGAAAGTGCGTTATATCGACTAAAGGGGGGGTGAATAGGCAATTTTTATGAAAGTCTTCAAAATGTGGAAGTTATGAAGACAAACGATAGAAATAAACCTATTACCCTGTAGCGGAAGGTAGACTACACTAGGCAAGCCATAGTCAAGTATTCAATAGAGTGAAAGCACAATGACTAATAGTAGCAATGTAGTAAGGATCAGGTAGGAAGATATTGTGAAGCCACACAGAACACGCAGTCACACAGTGAAGACAAAAGATAGTGCGAACATACAATGACTTCACAAGGAGTAGCCGTAAGTAAAGGGAAGGGAAGATGAAACCAGTGACTCGCTGAAGACAATGATTTGTTGGACCAGTTCCAGTTGCTGTGACAACTGTACGTCTGGTTAGGGCGGCTAGGTATTTAAACCTTAGGACACATAGTCCCGGACACCCAGTCCTGAACACGCAGGTCAGGACACCCAGTCCTCACCGTATTCCCCTTGAGCTAAGGTCACACAGACCTCGCCCAATCACTCTGGTAAGTCTTCAAGGTAGACTCCCAAACCTTCACAGACTTCGTTCACCGGCAATCCACAATGTCTCTTGGATGCTCAGAACGCGACGCCTAACCGGCTGGAGGATGCACAGTCCTCAAGTGTAATAAGTCTTCAGATCACACAAACAAGAAGACTTAAGTGATGCCTAATTCTCTTTGGCTCTGGGTGGTTAGGGCTTTATCCTCGCAAGGAATTCTCTCTCAAAGGCTTCGAGGTGGGTTGCTCTCAAACGACAAAAGCCGTACTCTGAATCTGAGCAGCCAACCGTTTATGGTTGTAGGGGGTGGGCTATTTATAGCCACTTGGCAACCCGACCTGATTTGTTTGAAATGACCCTGGGTCACTAAGGAACTGACACGTGTTCCAACGGCCAGATTTCAAACTCACACGGCAACTTTACTTGGGCTTCAAGCAAAGCTGACTTGCCCGACTCTGGACAAGATTCGCTCTCAAAGTCTTCACTCGAAGACATAGGTTTTGTTTAAGCATCACTTCAGTCATTCTGACTGGTTCTCTTGGACCCCACTTAACAGTACGGTGGTTCCTATGACTCAATACAGAAGAAAGAGAACTACAAAAGATCTAAGTCTTCGAGCTCCATAGGCTTCATGTGGTGTCTTCTCTTGTCATAGTCTTCAATGTGAATATCTTCATATACTACCTTTGACTTCAATGTCTTCATACATTTTTAGGGGTCATCTCTGGTAGGAAAACCGAATCAATGAGGGACTTCTACCTGTGTTATCCTGCAATTCTCACAAACACATTAGTCCCTCAACTAGGTTTATCGTCAATACTCCAAAACCAACTAGGGGTGGCACTAGATGCACTTACAGATAGTAACATTGTCCCTTCTCTCTTTTTCTCTCTTTTTTTTATTCGGGCCTTTTTTTATTTTGGCCTCTTTTCTTCTTCTTCTTTTTTATTTTTCGTTCGGAGTCTCATCCCAACTTGTGGGGGATTCATAGTCTCCATCATCCTTTCCTTGCATGGGACAATGCTCTAATAATGATCATTACACTTTTATTTTCTTACAACTCGATACTTAGAACAAAATATGACTCTATGTGAATGCCTCCGGCGGTGTACCCAGATTGCAATGAATCAAGAGTGACATGTATGAAAACATTATGAATGGTGGCTTTGCCACAAATACGATGTCAACTACATGATCATGCAAAGCAATATGACAATGATGATGCGTTTATAGTAAATGGAACGGTGGAAAGTTGCATGGCAATATATCTCGGAATGGCTATGGAAATGCCATAATAGGTAGGTATGGTGGCTGTTTTGAGGAATATATAAGGAGGCTTATGTGTGATAGAGTGTATCATATCACGGGGTTTGGATGCACCAGCGAAGTTTGCACCAACTCTCAAGGTGAGAAAGGGCAATGCACGGTACCAAAGAGGCTAGCAATGGTGGAAGGGTGAGAGTGTGTATAATCCATGGACTCAACATTAGTCATAAATAACTCACATACTTATTGCAAAAATCTACAAGTCATCAAAACCAAGCACGACGCGCATGCTCCTAGGGGGATAGATTGGTAGGAAAAGACCATCGCTCGTCCCCGACCGCCACTCATAAGGAAAGCAATCAAAGAACACCCCATGCTTCAAATTTGTCACATAACATTAACCACACATGCATGCTACGGGACTTGCCAACTTCAACACAAGTATTCATCAATTTCACAATTACTCAACTAGCTCACTTCTAATATTACCACCTTTATGTCTCAAAACCATCTATCAAGCATCAAACTTCTCTTAGCATTTAAAATTTATAACCAAAGTGAATTACCATGATGTTCTAAAGGACTCTCAAAATGATATAAGTGAAGCATGAGAGATCAATTATTTCTATAAAACAAAACCACCATCGTGCTCTAAAAGATATAAGCGAAGCACTAGAGCAAAAACTATATAGCTCAAAAGATATAAGTGAAGCACATAGAGTATTCTAATAAATTCCAATTCATGTGTGTCTCTCCCAAAAGGTGTGTACAGCAAGGATGATTGTGGTAAAATAAAAAGCAAAGACTCAAATCATACAAGACGCTCTAAGCAAAACACATATCATGTGGCGAATAAAAATATAGCTCCAAGTAAAGTTACCGATAGACGAAGACGAAAGAGGGGATGCCTTCCGGGGCATCCCCAAGCTTAGGCTTTTTGGTGTCCTTGGATTTTACCTTGGTGTGCCTTGGTAATCACCAAGCTTAGGCTCTTGCCACTCCTTGTTCCATAATCCATCAAATCCTTACCCAAAACTTGAAAACTTCACAACACAAAACTTAAAAGAAAATCTTCGTGAGCTCCGTTAGAAAAAGAAAACAAACCACCACTTAAAGGTACTGTAATAAACTAATTATTTATTTATATTGGTGTTAAACCTACCGTATTCCAACTTTTCTATGGTTCAGAAACTCTATTACTAGCCATAGATTCATCAAAATAAGCAAACAACACACGAAAAACAGAATCTGTCAAAAACAGAACAGTCTGTAGTAATCTGTAGGTTTCGACCACTTCTGGAACCCCAAAAATTCTAAAATAAATTGCTGGACGTGAGGAATTTATCTATTAATCATCTTCAAAAAGAATTAACTAAATAGCACTATCCAATAAAAATTGCAGCAATTCTCGTGAGCGCTAAAGTTTCTGTTTTTTACAGCAAGATCAAAAAGACTTTCCCCAAGTCTTCCCAACGGTTCTACTTGGCACAAACACTAATTAAACACAAAAGACACAAACAAAACAGAGGCTAGAGAAATTATTTATTACTAAACAGGAGCAAAAAGCAAGGAATAAAAATAAAATTGGGTTGCCTCCCAACAAGCGCTATCGTTTAACGCCCTTAGCTAGGCATAAAAGCAAGGATAGATGTAAGTATTGCCATGATAATGATAAGATAAATCGCGAAAGCTCATATCATACTCCCTACGTTCAGCAGCAAGCTTCCTTTGTGGAAAGCAAAAATAACCAAAAGGGCTAAATTTAATGGGACAAAAGTCCCCAAGATCAAGCTCGGGAGGTATTGGTTCTTCCTTTGGCCCCTCATATTGCACAATCAATTCATCATTATAAGCATTCTTTTGGTAAAAAGTCATGAGCCTTTGTTCAAGGGAAAAACCTAGCCCATTGTTTTGGATGGAAAAATTATCATTAAGTTCATAGATCCTATTTACAAGAGCATCGGTAGGAACATTTTTTCTAAGGTTTTCATTAAAAACAACATGATCTGAAGATCGTAAACGCATAATGTTTTCTTGATAGAAAAGGATCGCTTATATGGGAGGACGGCCAACATCCACCCTATAATGCGCAAAAATTTCATTGGCTTCTTTTATTATAAATCTGAACTCATGAGCTAAAAAGATGGTTGCTCTTCGCTTAACAGAAGAATGCTCAATATTAGAAAATTCTAGGAAAATCCTTTGTATGGAAGGATGCATATGTAAAAATTGTCTTTCGAGTTCAACTATGAGCAAAGATATAGCATCTGCGAGACTACTAGTTTTATGAAGGATAGATCCACTCATGGTGGGCAAAGCACCGGCACAAGTAAAGAAATCTTGAATAACTCCCTTCCCAATAATATTACCGCTACTAATAAGAAACTTTTTAGTGTGCAAAATAACAGGATTTTCAAGAGGATCATTAGTAGCATCAAAGTTTTCCATATTATTATCCTTATCAACGATAACCTCCCCAGTTTCAGACATGATGGCAACAGATTGCAAAAAGAACGAGCACACAGAAGGCAGGAAGGAAAAAGAGGCGAACGAAAAAGAGGGCGAATAAAATGGCAAGGATGAAGTGGGGGAGAGGAAAACGAGAGGCAAATGGCAAATAATGTAATGCGAAGGATAAGAGTTGTGATGGGTACTTGGTATGTCTTGACTTGGCGTAGATCTCCCCGGCAACGGTGCCAGAAATCCTTCTTGCTACCTCTTGAGAACTGCGTTGGTTTTCCCTTGAAGAGGAAAGGGTGGTGCAGTAAAGCAGCGTAACTATTTCCCTTAGTTTTTGAGAACCAAGGTATCAATCCAGTAGGAGACCATGCACGTGTCACCTCGTACCTACACAAACAAATAACAACCTTGCAACCAACGCGATAAAGGGGTTGTCAATCCCTTCACGGCCACTTGCAAGAGTGAGATCTGATAGAGATGATAATAATAAGATAAATATTTTTGGTATTTTTATGATATAGATTGAAAGTAAAGATTGCAAAATAAAGTAGATTGGAAACTTGTATGATGGAAAATAGACCCGGGGGCCATAGGTTTCACTAGTGGCTTCTCTCAAGATAGCATAAGTATTACAGTGGGTGAACAAATTGTTGTCGAGCAATTGATAGAAAAGCGAATATTTATGAGAATATCTAGGCATGATCATGTATATAGGCATCACGTCCGAGACAAGTAGACCGAAACGATTCTGCATCTACTACTATTACTCCACACATCGACCGCTATCCAGCATGCATCTAGAGTATTAAGTTCATAAGATTAGAGTAACGCCTTAAGCAAGATGACATGATGTAGAGGGATAAACTCATGCAATATGATGTAAACCCCATCTTTTTATCCTCGATGGCAACAATACAATATGTGTCGTTTCCCTTTCTGTCACTGGGATCGAGCACCGCAAGATTGAACCCAAAGCTAAGCACTTCTCCCGTTACAAGAAAGATCAGTCTAGTAGGCCAAACCAAACTGATATTTCGAAGAGACTTGCAAAGATAAACCAATCATACATAAAAGAATTCAGAGAAGATTCAAATATTGTTCATAGATAAACTTGATCATAGACCCACAATTCATCGGATCTCAACAAACACACCGCAAAAGAAGATTACATCGAATAGATCTCCAAGAGAATCGAGGAGAACTTTGTATTGAGATCCAAAGAGAGAGAAGAAGAAGCCATCTAGCTACTAGCTATGGACCTGAAGGTCTGAGGTAAACTACTCACACATCATCGGAGGGGCCATGGAGTTGATGTAGAGGCCCTCCATGACCAATGCCCCCTCTGGCGGAGCTCCGGAAAAGGCCCCAAGATGGGATCTCTTGGGTACAGAAGGTTGCGGCGGTGGAAATAGGGTTTCGTGGTGCTCCTGGATGTTTGCGGGGTATATGGATATATATATATAGGAGGAAGAAGTAGGTCGGTGGAGCAACGAGGGGCCCACAAGGGTGGAGGGCGTGCCCAAGGGGGTAGGCGCGCCCCCCTGCCTCGTGGCCGCCTCGTTGATTGCTTGACGTCCACTCCAAATCCTCTGGATCACGTTTGTTCGAAAAATCACGTTCTCGAAGGTTTCATTCCGTTTGGACTCCGTTTGATATTCCTTTTCTATGAAACACTGAAATAGGCAAAAAATAACAATTTGGGTTGGGCCTCCGGCTAATAGGTTAGTCCCAAAAATAATATAAAAGTGTAAAATAAAGTCCATTAACATCCAAAACAGATAATATAATAGCATGGAACAAACAAAAATTATAGATACATTGGAGACGTATAAGAGACGTATCACTACACAGAAGAATTGCGTCCTGGAAGCACCGCTAGGTACAAGACCCGCTGTAGGAGCAACTCCGGACGTTATGAACGTCTGGTAGAGCAAACCTGGTGACTACTCGATAATTCAGTGTGTCATGCTTTACGGCTTAGAATCAGGACTTCAAAGACGTTTTGAACGTCATGGAGCATATGAGATGTTCCAGGAGTTGAAGTTAATATTTCAAGAAAATGCCCGAGTTGAGAGATATGAAGTCTCCAACAAGTTCTATAGCTGCAAAATGGTGGAGAATAGTTCTGTCAGCGAACACATACTCAAAATGTCTGGATACCACAACCACTTGACTCAGCTAGGAGTTAATCTTCCTAATGATAGTATCATTGATAGAGTTCTTCAATCACTACCGCCAAGCTATAAAGGCTTCTTGATGAACTATAATATGCAAGGGATGGAGAAGACTATTCCCGAGCTCTTCGCGATGCTAAAGGTTGCGGAGGTAGAAATTAAGAACGAGCATCAAGTGTTGATGGTTAACAAGACCACCAGTTTCAAGAAAAAAGGGCAAAGGGAAGAAGGGGAAATTCAAGAAGAACATCAAGCCAGTTGCTGCTCAAGGGAAGAAGCCCAAGTCTGGACCTAAGCCTGAGACTGAGTGCTTCTACTGCAAAGGGACTGGTCACCGGAAGCGGAACTGCCCCAAGTATTTGGCGAATAAGAAGGATGGCAAAGTGAAAGGTATATTTGACATACATGTTATTGATGTGTACCTTACTAATGCTCGTAGTAGCGCCTGGGTATTTGATACTGGTTCTGTTGCTCATATTTGCGACTCGAAGCAGGGGCTACGGATTAAACAAAGAATGGCTAAGGACGAGGTGAAGATGCACGTGGGAAATGGTTCCAAAGTCGATGTGATCGCCGTCGGCACGCTACCTCTACATCTACCATCGGGATTAGTTTTAGACCTAAATAATTTTTATTTGGTGCCAGCGTTGAGCATGAACATTATATCTGGATCTTGTTTAAATGCGAGACAGTTATTCATTTAAATCAGAGAATAATGGTTGTTCTATTTATATGAGTAATATCTCTTATGGTCATGCACCCTTGATGAGTGGTCTGTTTTTACTGAATCTTGATAGTAGTGATACACATGTTCATAGTATTGAAGCCAAAAGATGCAGAGTTGATAATGATAGTGCAACTTATTTGTGGCACTGCCGTTTAGGTCATATTGGTGTAAAGCGCATGAAGAAACTCCATTCTGATGGACTTCTGGAATCCCTTGATTATGAATCACTTGTACTTGTGAACCATGCCTCATGGGCAAGATGACTAAAACTTCGTTCTCCGGAACAATGGAGCGAGCAACAGAGTTATTGGAAATCATACATACTGATGTATGTGGTCCAATGAACATTGAAGCTCGCAGCGGATATCGTTATTTTCTCACCTTCACAGATGATTTGAGCAGATATGGGTACTTGATGAAACATAAGTCTGAAACATTTGAAAAGTTCAAAGAATTTCAGAGTGAAGTGGAAAATCATCGTAACAAGAAAATCAAGTTTCTACGATCTGATCGTGGAGGTGAGTATTTGAGTTATGAGTTTGGACTTCATTTGAAACAATGCGGAATAGTTTCGCAACTCACGCCACCTGGAACACCATAGCGTAATGGTGTGTCCGAACGTCATAATCGCACTTTACTAGATATGCTGCGATCTATGATGTCTCTCACTGATTTACCGCTATCATTTTGGGGTTACGCTTTAGAGACAGCTGCATTCACGTTAAATAGGGCACCATCTAAATCCGTCGAGACGACACCTTATGAACTGTGGTTTGGCAAGAAACCCAAGTTGTCGTTTCTTAAAGTTTGGGGCTGCGATGCTTATGTGAAAAAGCTTCAACCTGATAAGCTCGAACCCAAATCGGAGAAATGTGTCTTCATAGGATACCCAAAGGAGACTGGTGGGTACACCTTCTATCACAAATTCGAAGGCAAGATATTCGTTGCTAAGAATGGATCCTTTCTAGAGAAGTGAGTGGGAGGAAAGTAGAACTTGACGAGGTAATTGTACCTTCTCCCTTATTGGAAAGTAGTTCATCACTGAAATCAGTTCCAGTGATTCCTACACCAGTAAGTGAGGAAGCTAATGATGATGATCATGAAACTTCTAATCAAGTTACTACCGAACCTCGTAGGTCAACTAGAGTAAGGTCCGCACCAGAGTGGTACGGTAATCCTGTTCTGGAAGTCATGTTACTTGACCATGACGAACTTACGAACTATGAGGAAGCGATGATGATCCCAGATTCCGCAAAATGGTTTGAAGCCATGAAATCTGAGATGGGATCCATGTATGAGAACAAAGTGTGGACTTTGGTTGACTTGCCCGATGATCGGCAGGCCATAGAGAATAAATGGATCTTCAAGAAGAAGAGTGACACTGACGGTAATGTTACTGTCTACAAAGCTTGACTTGTTGTGAAAGGTTTTCGACAAGTTCAAGGAGTTGACTATGATGAGACCTCTCACCCATAGCGATTCTTAAGTCCGTCCGAATCATGTTAGCAATTGCCGCATTTTATGATTATGAAATTTGGCAAATCGATGTCAAAACTGCATTCCTTAATGGATAACTTAAAGAAGAGTTGTATATGATGCAACTAGAAGGTTTTGTCGATCCAAAAGGTGCTAACAAAGTGCGCAAGCTCCAGCGATCCATTTATGGACTGGTACAAGCCTCTCGGAGTTGGAATATACGCTTTGATAGTATGATCAAAGCATATGGTTTTATACACACTTTTGGAGAAGCCTGTATTTACAAGAAAGTGAGTGGGAGCTCCGTAGCATTTCTGATATTATATGTAGATGGCATATTGTTGATCAAAAATGATACCGATTTTCTGAATAGCATAAAAGGATACTTGAATAAGAATTTTTCAATGAAAGACCTCGGTGAAGCTGCTTATATATTGGGCATCAAGATCTAAAGAGATAGATCAAGACGCTTGATTGGACTTTCACAAAGCACATACCTTGATAAAGTTTAAGAAGTTCAAAATGGATCAGGCAAAGAAAGGGTTCTTGCCTGTATTACAAGGTGTGAAGTTGAGTCACACTCAATGCCCGACCACTACAGAAGATAGAGAGAAAATGAAAGGTGTTCCCTATGCTTCAACCATAGGCTTTATCATGTATGCGATGCTATGTACCAGACCTGATGTGTGCCTTGAGTTTAGCAGGAAGGTACCAAAGTAATCCAGGAGTGGATCACTGGACAATGGTCAAGAACATCCTGAAATACCTGAAAAGGACTAAGGATATGTTTCTCGTATATGGAGGTGACAAAGAACTCGTCGTAAATGGTTATGTCAATGCAAGCTTTGACACTAATCCGGATGAATCTAAGTCACAAATCGGATGCGTGTTTTCATTAAATGGTGGAGCTGTCAGTTGGTGAAGTTCCAGGTAGAGCATCGTGGCGGGATCTACGTGTGAAGCGGAATACATAGCTGCTTCAGAAACAGCAAATGAAGGATTCTGGATGAAGGAGTTCATATCCAATCTAGATGTCATACCTAGTGCATCGGGTCCAATGAAAATCTTTTGTGACAATACTGATGCAATTGCCTTGGCAAAGGAATCCAGATTTCACAAGAGAACCAAGCACATCAAGAGACGCTTCAATTCCATCCGCGATCAAGTCAAGGAGGGAGACATAGAGATTTGCAAGATACATACGGATCTGAATGTTGCAGACCCATTGACTAAGCCTCTCTCACGAACAAAACATGATCAGCACCAAGACTCCATGGGTGTTAGAATCATTACACTGTAATCTAGATTATTGACTCTAGTGCAAGTGGGAGACTGAAGGAAATATGCCCTAGAGGCAATAATAAAGTTGTTATTTATATTTCCTTATATCATGATAAATGTTTATTATTCATGCTAGAATTGTATTAACCGGAAACTTAGTACATGTGTGAATACATAGACAAACAGAGTGTCACTAGTTTGCCTCTACTTGACTAGCTCATTGAATCAATGATGGTTATGTTTCCTAACCATAGACATGAGTTGTCATTTGATTAATGGGATCACACCATTAGAGAATGATGTGATTGACTTGACCCATCCGTCAGCTTAGCACGATGATCGTTTAGTTTGTTGCTATTACTTTCTCCATAACTATACATGTTCCTATGACTATGAGATCATGCAACCCCCGAATACCATAGGAACACTTTGTGTGCTAGCAAACATCACAACGTAACTGGATGATTATAAAGGTGATCCACAGGTGTCTTCATTAGTGTTTGTTGAGTTGGCATGGATCAAGATTAGGATTTGTCACTCCGATTTTCGGAGAGGTATATCTAGGCCCTCTCGGTAATGTACATCACAATAAGCCTTGCAAGCAATGTAACTAATGAGTTAGTTACAGGATGTAGCGTTACAGAACAAGTAAAGAGACTTGCCGGTAACGAGATTGAACTAGGTATTGAGATACCGACGATCGAATCTCGGACAAGTAACATACCGATGACAAAGGGAACAACGTATGTTGTTATGCGGTTTGACCGATAAAGATCATCGTAGAATATGTAGGAACCAATATGAGCATCCAGGTTCCACTATTGGTTATTGACCGGAGTCATGTCTCGGTCATGTCTACATAGTTCTCGAACCCGTAGGGTCCGCACGCTTAACGTTCGGTGACGATCGATATTACGAGTTTATATGTTATGATGTACCGAAGGTAGTTCGGAGTCCCGGATTTGTTCACGGACATGACGAAGAGTCTCTAAATGGTCGAGACGTAAAGATCGATATATTGGAAGCCTATGTTTGGACACCATAATGGTTTCGGGTGAAATCGGGAGTATACCGGAGTACTGGGAGGTTACCAGAACCCCCCGTGAGGTATATGGGCCTTATTGGGCCTTAGTGGAAGAGAGGGGAAAGAAGCAAAGGAGGGGGCGCCCCCCCCCAAGCCCAATCCGAATTGGGAGGGGGCCGGCCCCCCTTTCCTTCCTTATTCCCTCTCCATCCTTCTCTCCTAGAACCAACAAAGGGATGGGGGGAATCCTACTCCCGGTGGGAGTAGGAATCCTTGGGGCGCGCCTAAAGAGGCCGGCCCCCTCCCCCTCCTCCACTCCTTTATATACGGGGGAGGGGGCACCCCATGGACACACAAGTTGATCATTGATCTTTTAACCGTGTGCGGTGCCCCCCTCCATCATAATCCACCTCGAAAATATCGTAGCGGTGCTTAGGTGAAGCCCTGTTCCGGTAGCAACATCATCACCGTCATCACGCTGTCGTGCTGACGAAACTCTCCCTCGAAGCTCTACTAGATCGTGAGTTTGCGGGACGTCACCGAGCCGAACGTGTGCAGATTGCGGAGGTGTTGTACCTTCGGTGCTAGATCGGTCGATCGTGAAGACATACGACTACATCAACCGCATTGTCATAACGCTTCCGCTTACGGTCTACAAGGGTACGTAGACGATACTCTCCCCTCTCATTGCTATGCATCACCATGATCTTGCGTGTGCGTAGGATTTTTTTTAAATTACCGCGTTCCCCAACAGTAATGAGTTATGTTTGGATATATTTGCATAGAAGTTATATTGTCATGGATCCTCCGACATGTGGTGTTTGCTTAGGATATTTTGCTAGCCAAAAATTTGTACTAAGTAGAGATACTACTTGTGCATCCAAAAACCCTTAAACCTAGTTTCTTGCCATGAGTGTCCACCATACCTACCTATGGATTGAATAAGATTCTTCAAGTAAGTTGTCATCGGTGCATAAAGCAATAAAAATTGCTCCTAAATATGTTTGATATTTTAATGTAAGGGAAAATTGAGCATTGTACGAACTTGTGATGGCAAAGTAATAAAAGTGACGGACTGCATAATAAAGGTTGCTATCATAAGGGGAAATATAACGTGACGTTCCTTTGCATTAAGAGCTTGGGCATACAAATAAAAAGCGCATGGCAACCTCTGCTTCCCTCTGCGAAGGGCCTATCTTTTACTTTTCAGTATTTACTTTTATGCAAAGAGTCAATAGTATAATTTCTCATTTCAAACACAACTATTCTCTAGTGGGCAAGCATCATGTGGTGGGGAAAGACCTAGACACATATGACCAGTCAAATATATTTGATCATGATTTATTATTGTTGACAATTATCTCTATGATAAATGAGTTGGGAGGCGAAATATTAAGCCCCTATCTTTCTCTGTGTTCGATGGCTGCATTTGTTCTAAGAATATGCTTTGAGTAGTAACAATCATGGAAGACTATATGATGATTGAGTATGTGGAGCTCTTAATTAGACTTTGTTGAATAAGTTGAATTGCAATTGCTTGGTGACTGAGAACATAGGTTGTTGAGTTTCAAGAGAATTCATTGTTCAAACCTTAACATGTGAATTGGTTGCTATTTTAATATGAGAAGTTTTATAAGAAATAATTGTTGTTATGATGCTAGGAAAAGTGATTGAAATTGTCATTGATCAAACTTTTGTACTTTGGTAGCATTCACACTTCATAAATTATTTCTTCTATCATTTACCTACTCGATGACGAGTAGGAATTAAGCTTGGGGATGCTGATACGTCTCCATATCTATAATTTATGAAATATTCATGCTAATATATTATCATTCTTGGATGTTTTACAATCATTTTATAGCAACTTTATATCATTTTTGGGACTAACCTATTCACATAGTGCCCATTGCCAGTTGTTGTATTTTGCTTGTTTTTTATATCGGAAAATCAATATCAAACGGGGTCCAAATGCAACGAAACTTTTTGGAGATTTTTTTGGACCAGAAGACATCCAGGGGGCCAGAGAAACACCTGAGGGGTGCCCCGAGGGGGGCACAAACCAACCAGGCGTGCCCAGGTGGGTTGTGCCCACCTCGGTGGCCTTCTGCACCCCCTCTTCACCCTATAAATCGTCAAATATTTCAAAAACCCTCGGGGTTACCCTAGATTATAAGTTCCGCCGCGCAAGCCTCTGTAGCCATGATAAACCAATCTAGACCCGGTTCCGGCACCCTGCCGGAGGGGGGAATCATCACCGGTGGCCATCTTCATCATCTCGGCGGCCACCGTGATGAGGAGGGAGTAGTCCACCCTCGGGGCTGAGGGTTTGTACCAGTAGCTATGTGTTTAATCTCTCTCTCTCTCTCGTGTTCTTGATGTCACGATCCTGATGTATCGGGGGCTTTGTTAATATAGTTGGATTATATGGTGTTCACCCCTCTCTATCTTGTCATGATGAATTGAGTTTTACCTTTGAGATTTTGGTTTATCGGATTGAATACTTTTATGGATTTGAGAGCACTTAATATATGTCTTGCATATGAATACCCGTGGTGACAATGGGGTATTATTTTGGTTCACTTGATATATATTTTGGCACTCAACTCGTGCATTCCTGAGGTGACATTGGGGTAATCTATGCATAGCGGTTGATGCACGTTCTCGTCTTTGTTTCTCCGGTAGAAATCTTGAAGCACTCTTTGAGGTTCTTTGTGTTGGAATGAGTATTATGAATCTGAATTTGCTTTGGTATTATTTTAGTACGAACTCTTGATAGATCGATCAGAAAGAATAACTAAGTGTTATTTCAGTATGAACTCTTGATAGATCGATCGAAAACAATAACTTGGTGTTATTTTAGTATGAACTCTTGGATAGATAGATCAGAAAGAATAGCTACAAATAATTTCTTCTTATGTTCTCCGCTAGATAAGAACTTTGGAGTGATTTTTCGTTGCACGTTGAGGGATGGTTATGTGATCCAATTGTATTAGCATTGTTGAGAGATTACACTAGCGAAAGTACGAACCCCAGGCCTCATTTTCAATCATTGCAATACCGTTTATGCTCCGTTTTATCAATTGCTATCTTGTTGTTTTTTATTGTTCTTATTACAAAAACCAATATTTATTATCCATACTACACTTGTATCACCGTCTCTTCACCGAATTAGTGCACCTATACAAATTATCATTGTATTTGGTGTGTTGGGGACACAAAAGACTTTTTATTATTTGGTTACAGGGTTGTTTGAGAGAGACTATCTTCAGCCTGCGCCTCTCACGGATTGATAAAGCTTAGGTCATCCACTTGAAGAAAAATTCCTACTGTCCTATAAAATTATGCGCTTTGAGGACCAACACGTGTCTACAAGAATAAAATTGCGTAGTAGACATGAAGCTCTTTTCTGGCGCCGTTGTCGGGGAGGTGAGTGCTTGAAGGTATATCTTTAAATCTTGCAATTGAGTCTTTTTGTTTCTTATTTTATCACTAGTTTGGTTTTATAATAGAAAACTACAAAGAAATGGAGATTGGATTACCTCCGGTTTTATTTATTTTTATAATGTCTATTTTGAAAATAAGGATTCCGATAATTGTGTTAGACGCTCGCGAACGCTCATGAGCACTTGTTAAAGGTTCAACCATACTAGGTGTCATTGTATCAAATATCAAGTTTGACGACCACAACCCGCTTGATGCCATCGCCTCCGTTCGACTACGAGATAAAATGATAAAAGACTAGTGTCATGTGGTAAGGAATAAGCAATGCGACATAAGATATCTAAAGTGGGGAGTGGGCTACCCAATTGTGTTTACATGAAGTAGTCATGAGTTACTAAGAATATCAACAAGTTGAACGGAGCTTGTCACAAACTCGGTTGCTCGGATCCTAAGTTAATGAGATTGCCTCAGTTCGTTGACAAATGAGCATGTGACAATCAAACGAGCGCTCGTTAAGCTCACCGAGCATTGAGCTTTATTCCCACCCCCGGTGCGAAACGAGGTAGGAAATATTCTCGAGATTATAGGACTGAAAAGAAAGCAATGTGGACGTGAAGAAGGTAGATAGTCTAGGTGGGAATAATTAAGGCTACCTTTGGTAATACAAATTATCAAAATCCGCATGCCCTCTTTTTTTTAGTCTTTTAGTGTTTGTTTGATACGTTTTCGTCCTTCCTAATTTTTCCATAACATACTATTAAATAACCACATCGCAACACATTTCGTCGACTCCAGATCGACCCTAAATGGTCGCCGCCTGACAGATGGAAGCCATCCCTATATTTTTCAGTGAAACATTGTCAGAGGGGAGGTGCTCCTGTCGTTTTGTTAAGGAAAAGAGAGTTGGCCTGGTTTGTAAGAAAAATTAGGCCGAAACAACACAACATTAAGGAAAATACGTGCACCCTGTAATTTGCTTGCATTTTCGTAGTCAATTGTTTCAGCCAACAAATAGGAAGTGTTCGTATATTTTTGTAATCCAAGCACAACAAGGGCTGAATTCAGTGTGTCTTTGACGATTGCAATGGATCAATGCAAAGTCACGAAAGCATTTAGGTGCGTAATTTTTCACAATGCCGAATTTGACAAAAACTCGTTGCACAAACCGAAGCCGCCTGCCAAGTGCTTGAGTGTCAACCTGAGTTTTTTTTTTTTTGTGAAACAAGAACCTGAGAATTCCGACTTGCGCTCAAGTTCACTGTGAATTCAGAGGGCGGCTAATGGAAATTCAGTTTCCTGGGAGAGAAGACACGGCAGATGCAGCCGAGGACGCTCCCGCGCGGCCGCGCCGCCGTCCTGCGCGCGGTCACGGGATGCCGCGGCCGCCGCGAAGAGCAGGCCCTCCACTGCCTCGTCTGCAAGCTCGGCCTCGCCTCCGACGTCGT
Organism: Triticum aestivum; assembly: GCF_018294505.1. Lineage (NCBI taxonomy): Eukaryota > Viridiplantae > Streptophyta > Magnoliopsida > Poales > Poaceae > Triticum > Triticum aestivum. The sequence goes on along the minus strand of NC_057812.1, from coordinate 132,146,027 downwards.
GCTGGCGACCGCCTTGCTCGTCCGCTACGGCAAGCGCGGCCTCCTGGCTCCGGCCCAGCGGCTGTTCGACGAGATGCCGCGCAGGGACGCGGTCGCCTTCAACGCCATGCTGGCCGCGCTCGGCGCCTCGGGTAGGGCGGATGACGCGCGGAGGCTGTTCGACCGAATGCCGGAGCCGGACAGGACCCCCGCGTCGTGGAACACCCTGCTCACGTGCTACTGCAGGGCCGGCGACCTCGCCTCCGCCAGGGCAGTCTTCGAGGCGAGCCTGCGCGCGGCGACGAGCAGCGTCGTGTCGTGGAACGCCATGGTCGACGGGTACTGCAAGGCCGGGCGGATGGACGCTGCACGGGAGCTGTTCGACCGGATGGGCTCATCACTGCGGGACGTCGTCACCTATAACACGATGATGGCCGGGTACTTGCGCCGGGGAGACCCAGCCGCCGCCATCGCGATGTTCCGCCGGCTGACGCAGGAGGGGGATCAGGAGACGCCGAGGCCCACCGCGGTCACCATTGCCACCGTGGTGACGGCTTGCACGCAGGTGGGGGACTTCGGCTTTGGCCGGGCGGTCCATCTCTCCGCCCGGCAGCTGCTGGGGACGAGCCCCGACGCCGTGCTGAGCAACGCCCTCATGGACATGTACTTCAAGTGCGGGAGCGTGGACCGCGCGCTCGAGGTCTTCAGCGCCATGCCGCCCGGCGCGCCCAACCTCTTCTGCTGGAACACGGTGATCGCGGGGCTGGGCAGGAACGGCCGCGGCGAGGACGCCGTCAGGGCGTTCCGCGACATGGTCGAGGCGAGCAAGAAGAACAACGAGGTGAAGCCGGACTCGGTGACGTTCGTGGCGCTCCTGTCGGCGTGCAGCCACTCGGGCCTGGTGGCCGAGGGCCGGGCGCTCTTCGGCGAGATGCTGCCGGCCCACGGGGTGGCTCCCGGGGCGGAGCACTACGGCTGCATGGTGGACCTGCTGTGCCGCGCGGGGCTGCTCGGCGAGGCCGTGCGGCTCGTGCGGACGATGCCCGTCCGCCCCAACGCCAAGGTCCTGGGGTGCCTGCTGCTCCACGCGCGCGGCTCGGGGGACGGCGTCGCGGCGAGCGAGTGGGCGGCGGGGCGGATCGCGGAGCTGGACGGCCGCGACGGCGCCGCGTACGGGCTGTCCAACCTGTACGCGTCGCTGCAGAGGTGGGATCACGTCGAGAGGCACCGGAGCAGCGCGGCCGTGGCGAGCGGTAAGGAGCCTGGACGGACCAGCTACGATCCGCATGCGCGCTAGTTCGAGGCACCGACTCGTATGTTTTCTGCAAGGAGGACACACACGTGCACACACACGGCACCGCACGACGGGAGCAGTGATAGGGAGCCCACGTCTGCAGTGACGTTGGCGCGGCGTAAGCACTTGCGGTAGCACTCAACGGATGGGAATGCGAGAGAACCTTCCCGTGTCTTCTTCCTATCGGCACCTGGGGCAAAAGTGACCGTTCGGTTTTCTACTCCCTCCGTTCGGAATTACTGGTCGTAGAAACGGATGTATTTAGATATATTCTAGTTCTAGATACATCTATTTTCGAGACAAGTAATTCCGAACGGAGGAAGTATATGCAAAAAAGGAAAAACAAATTGCACGAATTGATTGGGAAAAGAATTACTGCAGGTAATCAGAATTTTGAAGTAATCTTCATATACTTTGTTTACAAAGGAAATTTTCAACCTATTCATAATAAATCATGACAGTACAGAGAAAATCATATGTTACAAAAATTGCAACGGGTCTATAGAGCAATCATCGCCGTGCTAAGACTTTACAGGACCAACACACTAGACCAACCATCATCGATGAAGAAATTTATAGTGCGAAAGGATCAAATATGTAAACACACGAACAAAGACTGGATCACCGGAGACCAGAACCGACAGAATCTCATGATATGCGACAAAGACACACCTCCACACACTCTTCAAAGATATGCTAGGCATACCATCGAGGCGGGAATCAAACATGGACGCACCTCCACGGTCCAAAGACCATCGGATGTGAGACGGACTGACGACTGTGCCGACATGAGGAGGAAGAAACCTAATCCTGTGGGAGTCGTTTCAGGAAGAAAAAGAACATTTTATCTTATACTACTACATATCTATTGTATAAACCGTTATTTTCGTTTTATTTTCGCGAAAGAAACTGGATAGCGGCTGCATGGGGTAATATAACCCGTGATAGTCTAAAAAACTCCACCATTGCATATATGTCGACCTGAAATCACCTTCTTAATTAAATGATCTAGAAAAACGTCATTGTGCTATGCATGAGATTTCATTTTCGTGAAGTGCACGCTAACAAAAGCCTCTAGTCCAGGATACCTGCTGATGAACCAGCATTGACACCGACTACTAGGATCGATAACCACACATTTGATTAGTGCGCAAACGGAACACGACCACATGCTCCGTGGTTCACACACACGCATACGCTGACGGAGAGAGTGGCAAGTTCAGGGAAACGGGAACAGACCGGCTGGTCAAACAAAGACGACAACGCCACACGGCCACACGGGAGGGGTCCAATCACCAGCACCTATAAATACACAGCCAGGCCCTCATCCTGATTCAGCCACAGACATACAGAAACAGAGCTCAGAAGCAAGCAACAGAGCAAGATTTTTACAGATTCCTTTGCAATTTGCGTAGCATCCAGTTCACGGCGAGCAAGATGGTGGCCAAGGAGGCGATCCCGCTGCTGACGCCGCACAGGATGGGCCGGTTCGAGCTCTCCCACCGGGTGGTGCTCGCGCCGCTCACGCGCTGCCGCTCCTACGCCAACGTCCCGCAGCCGCACGCCGCGGCCTACTACTCGCAGCGGGCCACCAAGGGCGGCCTGCTCATCGCCGAGGCCACCGGCGTCTCCGCCACCGCGCAGGGGTACCCGGAGACCCCCGGCATCTGGACGCAGCAGCAGGTCGACGCCTGGAAGCCCATCGTCGACGCCGTCCACCGCAAGGGCGCTCTCTTCTTCTGCCAGATCTGGCACGTCGGAAGGGTCTCCACCAACGGTAAGTTGGGAATCCGGACATGCTATTTTTCTGAGAGAGAAGAATCCATGCTATTTTCTGTTGATAAACTGTACTACCGCTCTGAGATTTATTTGTTGTCACTATCATCCGCTCTGAGATTTACTTGATCCTTTCCTAAGCAATTAGGCATTTAGGCATCCATGTTTTTTTGTGTTGGTAACCTATTTGATCCCACCGATTGATTAATTGTTACTTATCTTGCTCTCTGTTTATATTCGAACAAACCAGATTTCCAGCCAGATGGACAGGCGCCGATCTCCAGCACTGACAAGCAGATAACACCTGATGCTGAGTCCGGCATGGTCTACTCCAAGCCCCGACAGCTTCAAACGGACGAGATACCGCTGATTGTCGATGACTTCAGACGTGCTGCCCGGAATGCCGTCGAGGCGGGGTTCGACGGCGTGGAGATCCACGGGGCACACGGGTACCTATTGGAGCAGTTCATGAAAGACAGCTCTAATGATCGCACCGACGAGTACGGTGGCAGCCTCGAGAACCGGTGCCGCTTTGCGGTGGAGGTAATTGATGCTATAGTCCATGAGATTGGTGCGGATCGCGTAGGCATCAGGTTGTCTCCATTCGTGGACTACATGGACTGCTTCGACTCGGACCCACATGCACTTGGGATGTACATGGTACAACAGCTCAACAAGCATCAAGGGTTTGTCTATTGCCACATGGTAGAACCCCGGATGGCAATTGTGGATGGTCGCAGACAAATACCCCACGGGCTTCTGCCATTCAGGAAAGCATTCAACGGCACTTTCATTGCCGCTGGAGGGTATGATCGAGAGGAAGGCAACAAAGTGGTGGCCGACGGCTATGCTGATCTCGTTGCTTATGGGAGGATCTTTCTAGCTAATCCAGATTTGCCAAAGAGATTCGAGCTCGACTCACCATTGAACAAGTACGACCGTAACACTTTCTACACGCAAGATCCTGTCATTGGCTACACAGATTATCCTTTCCTTGAAGGCGGCTCGAATGCCGAGTAGTTCACCCACTCGACTTGAATTAGTGATGTGCTTGATTTTATAAAGTATGTAATGATTTATTCAATGTGTGTATGCACGGGGCATGTGCACTGTATCATTTTCACCAATAATTTACTTTTGTTTTCCCATGTAATGCCAATATGTCAAGATATTATTTTTTACATCAACAATGACATCACTGCCTTCAACAACCTGTAAGACAAATTCTATTCCCACGGTATCCAAAACAATGGCGCGTCTTTACCGGTTTGTTTCATTTTGATGAGGAGGGGACTTCCCTATCCGGTCTATTCCAATAGCGGCTTCAGTTACAACTTGAATTTCCAAAAGGATTACAACTTGAATTTCAACAACATTGAACACTATGATTCTCTACTAATTGAACTATAGGTTGTTCCTCCCTTTGGAAGTTACCTCATAGGTGGGGGAGACTTCAGTTGCTACAATTTTTACGAGACGTGGTCGATGAGCGCATGTGCATCCTGGATGCGGGATACAACCACATTTTTTAAGATCATAAAGTATGTAATGATTTATTCAATGTGTGTATGCGCGGGGCCTGTGCATTGTATCATTTACACCAATAATTTACTTTTGTTCTCCCATGTAATGCCAATATGTGAAGATATTTTTTCCATCAACAATGACATCACTGCCTTCAACAACCTGTAAGACAAATCATATTCCCACGGTACCCAAAATAGTGATGTGTCCTTACCGGTTGGTTTTGTTTTGATGAGGAGGGGACTTCCCTGTCCGGCCTATTCCAATAGCGGTTTCAACAGCCACAAGGGCTATAATAAAGTCTGCGAAAAATATCTCCTTTTAATTGTCAACTGTCAAATAAATCAGAAAATGTTAGGAGATCTTCATTAATTGAATTCAGATAAGTTCAAGACATATTAGAGTTCTAACCATGTTTCAGCTTGTGATCAATCCATAGATACTAATAAAAAAATACACTAAAAAAGGTACATTCTCAAACATCATTAACTAACTCCTTATCAATCATGATTCATTTCAATATGAGGGCAAGAATTGAACCAATTCAATTAATTACAATAGAACAATTACACAATAAAACAGAAAAGAAAGATGGTAATTGTTGGTGGTAGATGGGTTTTACTAAATCAAAATTGTGATTCTTCAGTTATTTATGTCTGCCCCGCTAGCCTTTATTGGGACACCGACATAGCTCGTATGCACTGTTAGATCTAGTTGGCCTTGATTCCCTTTTTATTGTGCCATTCCAGGTAGGCGTTGTGCTGATGCACAACGTTGCAGGTAGGTTAACCTTGCGCACATTCCTAATGTAAAAAGTAGCCTTCTATCGATTCGTTTGCCGTTGGGATGTCCGGTTACAACGCGTCGGGTACGTCTATGCGGTCAAGCACGTGATTCTTGAGTCCTACACGGTCGGGCACAACCGATAGTCTTGCGTGCGAGGCCGCCGATTAGAGTAATAGTACTATTGAATTTATTATCCATCTGGAGTAGATCATCAAAGTTTAACCCAAAATATAAAAAGTATAAGACTACCAAAATATGATCCATATGCTATAGAAAGTAATAGTAATATTGAATTTGTGCTCAAAAGAGCATACAAATGGTGACATACTAACATATACTCCCTCCGTTTCAAAATAGATGACTCAACTTTATACTAGCTTTAGGAGGGAGTAGTATATATTCTATAGGGATTTTTACATCTGTGCCCCATGTAAATGATGATTACATGGACTGCTTCGACTCCGACCCTGAAAGTGCAACTATCCCTAGGTGGTTTTGGTAATTCCTAACAACATATAGCTCATTGAGCTAATGCTATTTCAAGATTAATATTTCAGGAAAGCTCAATGATTGGCATGGCATGGATGAGAAAAGTGGACCCCTCAAAATGCTAAGGACAAAAGGATTGGCTCAAGCTCAAAGCTCAAGACTCTATATTTTCTATTTTAGTGATCCAAGATCACATTGAGTCTATAGGAAAAGCCAATACTATCAAGGAGGGATGAGGTGTTGCTTAATGAGGCTCTTGCTCAAAATGCTTAGTGATATGCTCCAAAGCCCTCAACTACTTTCTCACATCCACATATGACCTAAACCAAAAGTCAAACTTGGCCCCACCGATTCTTTCTATCCGGCGCCACCGAGTTCAGATGTCATAGCCACTACCACAAACCCTAGGAAAATCGGTCTCACCGATGGGGATCTCGGTCTCACCGAGATGGGATTGTAATCTCTCTATTTCCCTTCGTAACGTTTCGGTCCCACCGAGATGAACGATCGGTCCCACCGAGATTGCAATGTAAACTCTCTGTTTCCCTTTCGTAACATTTCGGTCTCACCGAAATTAGCGCATCGGTCCCACCGAGTTTACCTGACCAACTCTCTGGTTAGATTATTACCAAAATCGGTCTCACCGAGTTTGTGTAATCGGTCTCACTGAGATTACGTTATGCCCTAACCCTAACCATATCGGTCCTATCGAGTTGCTTGTCGGTCCCACCAAAAATCCTAACGGTCACTCGATTTGCTGAATCGGTCCGACCGAGTTTATCAATTTGGTCCCACCAAGATTGGCAAGTTGTGTGTAACGGTTAGATTTTGTGTGGAGGCTATATATACCCCTCCACCTCCTATTTATTCGTGGAGACAGCCATCAGAATGAACCTATACTTCCAACTTACTTTTTCTGAGAGAGAACCACCTACACTTGTGTTGAAGCCAAGATATTCCATTCCTACCATATGAATCTTGATCTCTAGCCTTCCCCAAGTTGCTTTCCACTCAAATCTTCTTTCCACCAAATCCATATCCTGTGGGAGAGAGTTGAGTGTGTTGGGGAGACTATCATTTGAAGCACAAGAGCAAGGAGTTCATCATCAACACACCATTTGTTACTTCTTGGAGAGTGGTGTCTCCTAGATTGGCTAGGTGTCACTTGGGAGCCTCCGACAAGATTGTGGAGTTGAACCAAGGAGTTTGTAAGGGCAAGGAGATCGCCTACTTCATGAAGATCTACCACTAGTGAGGCAAGTCCTTCATGGGCGACGGCCATGGTGGGATAGACAAGGTTGCTTCTTCATGGACCCTTTGTGGGTGGAGCCCTGGACTCGCGCAGCCGTTACCCTCCGTGGGTTGAAGTCTCCATCAACGTGGATGTATGATAGCACCACCTATCGGAACCATGACAAAAACATCTGTGTCTCCTATTGCGTTTGAATCCTCTAAACCCTTCCCTTTACATTCTTTGCATGCTTTACTTTTTGCTGCTCATATACTCTTTGCATGCTTGCTTGAATTGTGTTAAGATTGCTTGACTTGTCCAAAGTTGCTAAAATCTGCCAAGAACTAAAATTGGGAAAATGATAAGTTTTATTTGGTCAAGTAGTCTAATCACCCCCCTATAGACATACTTTCGATCCTACAAGTGGTATCAGAGCTTTGGTCTCCATTTGCTTTGATTTCCATAGCTTTTGGTAGTCATAGCCTTGGTTTCACAACCTAGGAGAGTATGGCGTCTAGCGAGGGAAATTACCACCGTAGAGGTCCTTACTTTGATGGTACTAATTTTACTAGTTGGAAGCATAAGATGAAATTGCATATTCTTGGACATAACCCCGCCGTATGGGCTATTGTGTGTATTGGCTTGCAAGGTGAATTCTTTGATGGGAGAGAACCGAACCATGAAGCTACCACGGAAGAGTTGAAGATGCTGCAATACAATGCTCAAGCTTGTGATATCCTCTTCAACGGATTGTGCCCTGAAGAATTCAACAAAATCAGCCGTCTTGAGAATGCAACAGAAATTTGGGATACTTTGATTGATATGCATGAAGGTACCGACTCCGTCAAGGAATCCAAGTTGGATGTGCTTCAAAGTCAGCTTGACAAGTTCAAAATGAAGGATGGTGAAGGTGTCGCTGAAATGTACTCTAGGCTTGCTCTTATCAGAAATGAGATTGCCGGCTTAGGAAGTGAAGAGATGACTGACAAATTCATCATCAAGAAGATCCTAAGAGCTTTGGACGGAAAATATGAGACCATATGCACATTGATTCAAATGATGCCCAATTACAAAGATCTCAAGCCAACGGAAGTCATTGGAAGAATTGTTGCTCATGAGATGTCACTCAAGGATAAGGAGGAGCTCCATAACAAGTCAAGTGGTGCTTACAAAGCCTCATGTGAAGCTCCCACATCATCAAGTGAGAAACAAACCTTCAATGAAGAATTGAGCCTAATGGTGAAGAACTTCAACAAGTTCTACAAGAGTAGAAGCAAAGAGAGAAGTTCCAAGTCAAGGTCCTACAATGACAAAAGATCTTCTAGTCGAGAGAGAAATTGCTACAATTGTGGAAGACCCGGACACTATTCCAATGAGTGTACGGCACCCTACAAGAGAAGAGAAGATTCTCCAAAAAGAAGAAGTAGAAGAGAAGAATCACCATCAAGAGAGAGAAGGAGTAGAGATGATCGTTGTGAACGAAGAACATTCCGGAGAAGCAAGGATTCGTAAAGGAAGGACAAGTCATCAAGGAGCTACACAAAACGAAGACATCAAGCTCATGTTGGTGAATGGGTATCCGGCTCCGACTCCGACAATCACTCCGAGAGAAGCTATCACTCCGATCTAAATATACTCAAGATGAAGGTGTTGCCGGTCTAGCACTTGTGTCAACCAACTCCTACGACATATTTGATTCACCAAATGAAGTACTTGGAAGATGCTTCATGGATAAAGTCCCAAAGGTATCACACCCTGAGTATGTTGATCTCCTAAGATAATAGTGATGAAGATGACTTGTTAGGTGATGATGATTTACTTGTTGACAACTCTAGTGATGAATACTATGATGAAACGTCAATTAATCATGCTAATCAAGATAAAACGAATGACAATGATAAGGAGAATATTGAGTTTCTAACTAAAGAACTAAACACTCTTAAGTTAGCTCATGAAACTATCTTAGGAGATCATCGAGAACTTTTAAGGACTCATGAGAAATTACGTTTTGAAAATCTCAACCTTGAGCAAGAGCATGAGTTCTTAAAGGCAGTCAATGATGATCTTCGCAAGAAAAGTTCTTCTTACATTTCCAAGCATTTACTCTTATCCACTTACATGCCTCAAGTCAAGTCTAGTAACAAGAACAAGGAAGATTCTTCCTCTAGTTGTAACAATAATCATGCTAAATCTAATGTTGTTGCTTCTAGTAGTTCTCTTGGTTCCACTAATGATTCTCTTAGCCAAGTTACACTTGAGCAAGAAAATAGCTTATTGAAGGGAATTATAGAGAAAGGTGTTTACAAGAGCCTTTCCGGGAGTAAGCAATTCGAGGAAATTGTACGCAAGCAAGGAAGGCACCGGAAGAACCAAGGTGTTGGTTTTGAACGAAAGTTCAATGCTAATGGAGTTGAGTGGGAAGAAGATCAATACCCCAAGACGAAGTTTGTTCCTCAACAATAGAAGTATGATCCTACTTCCTTCAAAGGGACACATGCTCAAGATGATCTTCCACCACAGGACCACGAGAAAAAAGGCAAGGATAAGATTCAAGAGGAAATTGATGCATTTGAAGAAGCACCCAAGGCCCTGGTCAAGTGGGTTCCCAAGACTACATCAAGTTCTACTTCATCAAGTACGACTACAACTCCAAGGATTCCCATCAAGATGATGTGGATCCCGAAGAAGAAGAACTAGAGGGTTCTTGAGGGTGACTCCGCCAACATACTTCACTCTTATCATTTTGGCAAGAACAAGTGCAATCAACTTCCACATCTTGCACTAGTTCAAGGAGTCACAAACCCTCTTGTTGGTAGGACAAGGGACAAGGTAACCTAATGCTTTCATAGACATAATCTTGTGTGTGCATCACTCTATGTCTATGGATATCCTTGTTTGTTCCTTGTGGGACTAACCCGTGTAGGTATTGAAAGTGCAACTCACTCCAAAGGATTGCTCCAAATGATCTACATCAACATTGAGCATCCACATCTTCAATACCTACATGAAGTCATCATCGACAAAACCCAAGGTTAGTTCATCCCTCTTAGGGGGGATCTCACATCTAGGGGGAGCTTTACTCTAAGAATTGAGCTAAAGCAAACTCTAATGGTGTGAACACAACAACACTTTATGTAAAAGTGGTAACCCCACTTGTGCTTAAACGATGAGTATGACCTATGATCAAATGTTCTCATTTGACTCCTAAGTCAATATACTCATATATATAGATGACCTAGTCATCGCCAATTGCTTGATAGATGCTAGAATTGGTTGTGCATGCTTTGCCACATATTTCATTTGCCATTTTATTGTGTGAGCATGTTGGTTGCATAATTTACTCATTCGGGACATCCACTTGTTGTTTTGATTGTTTGGTTCCTTTTTCTTTTGCCAAGTGGATGGACAAGAATGCCTAAGAACCTTCTCTAGCTATCTATGCTTTTCTTGTCTCAAATTCTATTCATGCTACATCACAAAGTTTGATAAAGTCAGATTCGAACCACTTTGTGTGAGGAGCACTCAGAATCCCCGATTTGTCATAGACATAAACTTCCAAAACTTCTTTGTGCGTTTCGGTCTGACCGATTCATCCATTTAGGTCATACCGAGATCACTAAGTCGATCTAGGTTTTCAATCTCGATGCAACCGATTTGAACTTTTCGGTCACACCGAGTTGCAGTAACTTCTTGCAGTTATGCATCTCGGTGCCACCGAGTTGTTCCACTCGGTCACACCGACAAGGTCAGGTTATATATATCCCCGGGCCAAAATTTGGAAAATTCTTCGAACCCCTTCGCCCGCGCTCAGCCTGCTCTGCCTCCCTGGGTCTCCGGATCGTCCTCCTCATCGCCAGCTGCCTCCCGCCGCTGGTCTCCGTCGCCATCAACGGAAATCGTCTCCTTGCTGCCGTAGCAGGTCCATCGCCGCACTTAGGGTATGGACTTGATCCTTGTGCTAATCTCACTCCGATTCCTAGCACATTGTTTTCCCATGTATCTTGCCACGATTGAGATCACTCTATCCAGCGAAATCACTCCGTAGTTTAGTTGTGGATTGAAAATTTAGGGTTAGGTTTCCGCCGAAATCATCTCGGACCAACCGAGTTGTTGAAATCGGTTCCACCGATTTGGCTAAGGCCATTGCACATGTGATTCTCGGTCTGACCGAGAATTGCAAATCGGTGTGACCGAGTTCAATTCTTTGTGAAACCCTAGCACTCTCAGTGCCACCGAACTGTGACTCGGTCTGACCGAGTTCAGTTGTTTAGGTTCCAAAAGCTGCTTCGGTATCACCGAGTTTTCAAATCGGTAGATCTGAAATGCTTTCTGTGGAAAACTAAAACTAAGTATTTAAATCATTCTTTTGCAAAAACCTCTGTACTTTGTGATGCTCATCCAATCTATCTCATCTATATCTATTCACAGGGTATGTTGTCAGTGTTTGCATCATGTCAGATCAGAGTGACAGTCAGAACAAGTCTGAGGAGCAAGTTCACATAAGTGAGGGCACTAGTCCCTCTAGCAGCTTTGATGAGGGAAGCAGGAGTACACCCAGCAACTTGCCTAAGGCAGCCACCAGGGCCAGAAAGAACAGAACCTCAGATTCCGAGGATGAGGACTATGTGGCTGTTGAGGAAGAGGCCACCTCAAAGAGGAAAGTTCTGAAAAAGGAATATGGCACAGCTGCTGCCACTAAGGCAGGAATGAAGAAAAGGGTTCCTACCAAGAGAGTTCCTATGTCAAAGGCCAGATCATCCACTCAAGAAACTTTGGGATCTGCACCCAAAGAACAGGTTGTGTCAGAGAAGAAAAGGAAAGAAAGGGTCAAGAAGACCATTGCCAGAGTTATTGGTAAACCTTCAATGATGAGAGATTCTGAAGAAGAGGAAGAGGAAGAGGATGCAGCACCAACACCCAAAGCTCAAAAGCTTATGGGAGATGCAATTAAGGCAGGAGCTGCTCCATCTAAGCCCAAAACTGCTGCTCCAGCTCCAAAGCCAAAACCCAAGAGGAGTACCAGGAACATCCCTGCTGAGGATAAGAACAAGGCCCTAGTGCCTCAAGCTGCTGAAGAAGAAGAGGAAGATGATTCTGTTTTTTTGAGGAAGCTGAAGCCCAAGATCCCTGATCACAATGATGCACACCCAGTTGCAGAGAATATGAAAATCAGGAAGGATTCAGGATGAGGCTATGGAGAGAGTCTGATCCATATGCCACTAGGAGAAGGACTGCTGTGGACTACAGATTCCACACTAAGGAACAACAGGACTTCTATGAGACTGTTTTACTTGACAAGAAGCCCATAGTGTGTGAAATGAGATGGGTTGATTGGAAATTCATTAAGGAAAATGAGGATCACATCCCTGGTGTATATGACAGCTTCAAGGCATTTGGAGTTGATGAGTTTGTGGTTCAGAAGCTCACAAAGTGGAATGATGAGCTTATTATGCAGTTCTACTCCACAGCTCATTTCTACCCAGATGGAAGGATTGTCCGGATGTCTGAAGGTACTAGGTACCAGTCAATAGTTGAAGAATGGGAAAAATTGATCAATGCTCCTGAGGAGAATGAAGATGACTTGGATGTCTATGCCAAGAAGAAGAAGGATCACAACACCATGGCACATATGTACAGAGAGACCCCAGATGCTGCTCTTGAGACACACAAATTTGGATCAGTACATTACCTTCTGTAAGGTTTGCCAACAATCAACTGGATCCTCATGCACACTCTATTGCCAAAGTCAGGTGATCACAAGATGATCAGAGGCCACGCAATTAACCTGCTTCACATATTTGATGTGCGTCAAAAGTTCAAAGTCATGAGCCTAATTGTGGAAACTATAAAGAGAACAGCTGTAGATCACAAGAGAAGTTGTGGGTATGCCCCACAGATCCAGGAGCTAATCAACTCCAAGATGGGCACTGGCACATATCTCTTGTACAAGGAACATATGCCCATCTACCCAGACTTTAAGGACAATACTGTTGGGGGACGTAGCAGAATTTTAAAATTTTCTACGCATCACCAAGATCAATCTATGGAGTCATCTAGCAATGAGGGAGAGAGGAGTTCATCTACATACCCTTGTAGATCGCGCGTGGAAGCGTTCAAGAGAACGGGGTTGATGGAGTCGTACTCGTCGTGATCCAAATCACCGATGACCTAGCGCCGAACGGACGACACCTCCGCGTTCAACACACGTACGGTTGGGAAGACATCTCCTCCAACTTGATCTAGCAAGGGGGAAGGAGAGGTTGATGAAGATCCAACAGCACGACGGCGTGGTGGTGGAAGCAACGGTGATCTCGGCAGGGCTTCGCCAAGCTCAGGGAGAGGGAGGGGTGTCACGGGAGGGAGGGGGAGGCGCCAGGGGCTAGGGTGTGGCTGCCCTCCCTCCCCCCACTATATATAGGGTCCCTAGGGGGGCGCCAGCCCTAGGAGATCCAATCTCCAAGGGGGGGCGGCAGCCAAGGGGGTGGCTTGCCCCCCAAGCCAAGTGGGGCGCCCCCACCCCTAGGGTTTCCAACCCTAGGCGCAGGGGGAGGCCCAAGGGGGTGCACCACCCCACTAGGGGCTGGTTACCCTCCCACTTCAGTCCATGGGGCCCTCCGGGATAGGTGGCCCCACCCGATGGACCCACGGGACCCTTCCGGTGGTCCTGGTACAATACCGAGTACCCCCGAAACTTTCCCAATGGCCGAAACTTGACTTCCTATATATAAATCTTCACCTCCGGACCATTCCAGAACTCCTCGTGACGTCCGGGATCTCATCCGGGACTCCGAAAAACTTTCGTGTTACCGTATACTAATATATCAACAACCCTAGCATCACCGAACCTTAAGTGTGTAGACCCTACGGGTTCGGGAGACACGCAGACATGACCGAGACGACTCTCCGGTCAATAACCAACAGCGGGATCTGGATACCCATGTTGGCTCCCACATGCTCCTCGATGATCTCATCGGATGAACCACGATGTCGAGGATTCAATCAATCCGTATACAATTCCCTTTGTCAATCGGTACGTTACTTGTCCGAGACTCGATCGTCGGTATCCCAATACCTCATTCAATCTTGTTACCGGCAAGTCACTTTACTCGTACCGTAATGCATGATCCCGTGATCAACCACTTGGTCACATTGAGCTCATTATGATGATGCATTATCGAGTGGGCCCAGAGATACCTCTCCGTTATACAAAGTGACAAATCCCAGTCTCGATTCGTGCCAACCCAACAGACACTTTCGGAGATACCTGTAGTGTACCTTTATAGTCACCTAGTTACGTTGTGACGTTTGGCACACCCAAAGCACTCCTACGGTATCCGGGAGTTGCACAATCTCATGGTCTAAGGACATTCAGAAAAGCTATAGCAAACGAACTACACGATCTTTGAGCTATGCTTAGGATTGGGTCTTGTCCATCACATCATTCTCCTAATGATGTGATCCCGTTATCAATGACATCCAATGTCCATAGTCAGGAAACCATGATTATCTTTTCATCAACGAGCTAGTGAACTAGAGGCTCACTAGGGACGTGTTGTGGTCTATGTATTCACACATGTATTACGATTTCCGGATAACACAATTATAGCATGAACAATAGACAATTATCATGAACAAAGAAATATAATAATAACCATTTTATTATTGCCTCTAGGGCATATTTACAACAGTCTCCCACTTGCACTAGAGTCAATAGTCTAGTTACATTATGATGAATCAAACACCCATGCAGTTCTGTGTTGATCATGTTTTGCTCTAGGGAGAGGTTTAGTCAACGGATCTGCCACATTCAGGTCCGTATGTACTTTACAAATATCTATGTCTCCATTTTGAACACTTTCACGAATGGAGTTGAAGTGACGCTTGATATGCCTGGTCTTCCTGTGAAACCTGGGCTCCTTGGCAAGGGCAATAGCTCCAGTGTTGTCACAGAAGAGAGTCATCGGGCCCGACGCATTGGGTATGACTCCTAGGTCGGTAATGAACTCCTTCACCCAGATTGCCTCTTGTGCTGCCTCCGAGGCTGCCATGTACTCCGCTTCACATGTAGATCCCGCCACAACGCTTTGCTTGCAACTGCACTAGCTTACTGCCCCACCATTCAAAATATACACGTATCCGGTTTGTGACTTAGAGTCATCCAGATCTGTGTCGAAGCTAGCATCGACGTAACCCTTTACGACGAGCTCTTTGTCACCTCCATAAACGAGAAACATATCCTTAGTCCTTTTCAGGTACTTCAGGATATTCTAGACCGCTGTCCAGTGTTCCATGCCGGGATTACTTTGGTACCTTCCTACCAAACTTACGACAAGGTTTACATTAGGTCTAGTACACAGCATAGCATACATGATAGACCCTATGGCCGAGGCATAGGGGACGACACTCATCTTTTCTCTATCTTCTGCCGTGGCCGGGCATTGAGCCATGCTCAATCTCGTACCTTGCAATACAGGCAAGAACCCCTTCTTTGACTGATCCATTTTGAACTTTTTCAATATCTTGTCAAGGTACGTACTCTGTGAAAGACCAATGAGGCGTCTCGATCTATCTCTATAGATCTTGATGCCTAATATATAAGCAGCTTCTCCAAGATCCTTCATTGAAAAACACTTGTTCAAGTAGGCCTTTATGCTTTCCAAGAATTCTATATCATTTCCCATCAACAATATGTCATCCACATACAATATGAGAAATGCTACAGAGCTCCCACTCACTTTCTTGTAAATGCAGGCTTCTCCATAAGTCTGCGTAAACCCAAACGCTTTGATCATCTCATCAAAACGAATGTTCCAACTCCGAGATGCTTGCACCAGCCCATAAATCGAGCGTTGGAACTTGCACACCTTGTCAGCATTCTTAGGATCGACAAAACCTTCCGGCTGCATCATATACAATTCTTCCTTAAGGAAACCATTAAGGAATGCCGTTTTGACGTCCATTAGCCATATCTCATAATCATAGAATGCGGCAATTGCTAACATGATTCAGACGGACTTCAGCTTCGCTACGAGTGAGAAAGTCTCATCGTAGTCAACCCCTTGAACTTGTCGATAACCCTTAGCGACAAGCCGAGCTTTATAGATGGTTACGTTACCATCCGCGTATGTCTTCTTCTTAAAGATCCATTTATTTTCTATGGCTCGTCGATCATCGGGCAAGTCAGTCAAAGTCCATACTTTGTTTTCATACATGGATCCTGTCATGGTTTTGTCACGGCAGATGTCCTAGAGAAAGGACTTAGTCATGGAGCCATCGCGACGGGTTAGCTTGAAGGGGTTAAAGCGGACACAGGGACGCAAGAGAGTTTATACTAGTTCGGCCCCTTCGATGAAGGTAAAATCCTATGTATAGTTGTGATGGAATTGATGGGGTTTCGATGAACAGGGAGCAAACAAGCTTCTCCTATGTCTCGAGTTGTTTTCTGTTGTTCCTAAACCGCCGCCGGGTCGTCCCCTTATATACACGGGTGACGCCCGTCGGTTCACAGAGTCCCAATACTGGCTCATAGATGTGTCCGGTTTGGTCTCTACTTATTCCTAACTTACAATACAAGTTAAATACCAACGCCGGTTTACGGCTACAGGCCTTGAACCTACTATGGGCCTTGAGCCCTCATATGCCTTCTTGGGCTTTAACATACTTAACTACTGACGAAGTTAACCCAGCCCAGATAGGCCAGTTTACGCCCTAGTAGTGATATCCCCAACATTAGGCCCCAGATTGATTTGAACATGTTCATGTCAATCCTTTAGCAAAAATCTTCATCTTCAATATCTTCTTGTAGTTTGTTGAACCGCCATGATGTCATCTTCTCTGGTCGTTGTAAACCGGTGTGACGTCACCTGTTATAAAGGACCTTAATAGGTCTGCGACAATTAAGGCGTCATCTTCGTTTCCAAACCCACGGTCCCTTGATTTTCGCGCCCGACTCCTGTCCCTTGCCTTATAAATAGGACCGAAGGGTCATTTCTTTTTCCCCTCCGTGCCCTTGTGCTTCGTCTTCCTCGCGTCGCCCAGCTTCAGAGCTCCACCGCCACCGTCAACCTCTGCATCAACCTTGGCCGCTGCATCAACCTGGGCGCACCAGAGCACCGCAGCAACCTTCCGCGTCTTTCTCATCTCCAGTAAGTCTTCTGTTCTTTTCAACACAGATCTGCTCTAGGGTTTCATGTTCTTCTAGTGTTCATCGCCTGTTTCGTGTTCATACGATAACTCCTAGATGCATCTGTGAATCCTTACTCTGTGTAGCGGTAGCTTTTAGCATCCGCCTTCAGTTTCATGCCTCAAGACCATAGATCTATATGTATCTCTGCCCATTGATTCAGTACTGTTCTTTTTTGAACCTTGAATATTTTCCTTATTTTCTGAACTTGCTTCAGATCCGTCGCTGCAGAGAAGTCTTATGAAATCTGTTTATGTAAACTTAGTCATCTGCTTCAATGTTTAGACCAGTCGGTTTAACTTTGTAGAAAAAATTGCCAAATCGGTATATACCATTAGTCCCCTTGTTGAACCGCCAGATGTTGTTGCTTCATAAAACTCCGGTTTAGATAGATCTGTCTCCGGTTTAACATTGCACATACCAATGTACCTTAATCAATGCATTTTTGAACCGGGATCATCTACCTTGTAGATTTCATCATGGCGAAGCAAGTATATGAGTGCAACTGGGTTCCTTCTCGCGTCACAGAGGCTCAACTGGACGATTTAGTCCTGATCGGCGCCTTAGGTAGCAAAGATACCATCCATTGGAGGGCTCCTGGCAAAGAATGCCCTCCCACACCTCAAGAAGGAGAGGTCGTCGTTTTCGTAGATCACTTAGCCCGAGGGCTTTAAGCCGCCCGGTTCTAAATTTTACCGGGACGTTTTAGCCGATTTTCAACTCCACCCACAAGACACTGGTCCCAACTCTGTTACAAACATGTGTCACTTCCAAGTGCTCTGTGAGGCGTTCTTTCAAGAGGAGCCCACAGTGGAGTTGTTCAGAGACTGTTTCCATCTAAACCGCCGTACTGAGTTTTCTGATGGTTCCAATACGGAATTGGGCGGTGTGGCGATTCAGAAAAGGAAAGAGGTCACATACCCTCATGCCAAGCTGCATAGCCACCCCAAAGAGTGGAATCAAACATGGTTCTATTGCAAAGACACCTCCCCTGCTGGTGAAAATCCTTTGCCTGGCTTTCGTCCGGAGCGGCTTAGCAATACACACCCCTTTCCGCAAAGGTTGACTGCCAAAGAGAGAAGCAAATACGCTCCTCAACTGTCCAAGCTCAGAGCCTTTATGGCCAACGGTTTAACAGGGGTTGATCTCGCTCGCTGTTGGATATCATGGAGCATACTACCCCTTAGTCAGCGCTCCGGTTTGATGTGCGAGTATACTGGCAGTGTTGATGACCCACTGCGACATGCCAACATCCAGCTCACCGATGAAGAAATCACAGAGGCTGTGAATAAGATGCTGAATGAACCGGAACACATCTGTGCTAAAACCGGCCTGCTTCCCTTCTGTGCCACCAACAAACCGCCAGCTGTAAGAGTTTGATTTTTCTTTTTGCTGAATCTGTTATTGATATATGTGGTCATTGTTTAATATCAGTGTCTGTGTAACCAGGGCAATGATCCGTTTTGGAGCAAGAAACTGCCGCAGGAGAAACCAGAAAAACCAGACAAACTGGAAAGAGCAACCCGGCAAAAGAGTAAAGCTGTGAAGAAGACTGCCCATAGGAAAAGAACCACTGCATCCTCTAATCCGGCCCCTGATGATGATGTGGATAATCCGGACCTTGAGGTAGGGCTTGACTCACTTGGCTTATTTTTCATCCGTCTTATTGATGATGATATTTGTCAGGATGATGCTGAAGCCAGCCATGCTGATGCTGCAGAGGTAATTATTCTCTCTTCTGATTCAGAACCTTTGCCTTCACTAAAAATCCGTCAGGCAAACCGGAAAGTTAAATTTTCTCATCCTCTTGCTTATTTGGATCCCAAATTTCTTATGAAGACCCAACAACACGAAGCTCATCGTACAACCCGGCACAGTGGCCAGGTAGTTACCTCCGCCGGTTTACCGAATAGTCCGGTTCGGAAACGCCGTTCAGAGGTCTCTAATTTGCTTGTCAGTACTTGTCCTAAAGCGGGCTGCTTTTGTCAACCTCTTAATCCATCTGACTCCGATTACCAGGTTACTTCCCACTCATCCTCTGGCGAGTCATCGGCTACTCAGCTGCCACCGCTCAAAACGGTGCTTGGGTAAGTTATACTTATCATAATGTTTGCAGTGCATCACCTTGGAACATATGCTGTATTTGATTTTGTTATTCCTTTCAGGGCCAAGCCTAGGCCAAGTAAGAAGGCTCGCCTGGACAAAGCGGCCGAAGAGGATGCCGTCCTTGAACCAGGCAAAACACCGGATCTTGAAGCGGCTATTCCTGAGGATATACCCAATGATCCACCGCAGCAAGACAACGATCTTATTGCTGAAGAGAGACCTATTGATACCTCAAGTCCTGTCAATCAGCCAACAAGCTCCATCCGGATTGAGAAATCCACCGGTCCGGCAAAGCCTACTGACAAGCCAACAGCCCCAGTGCAAACCGGCGATGCCAAGGATGATGAGGTTGTCATTACTGGCATTGGCCATACAGAGCCAAGCAATCCTGTCGCTTTGTCCAAACATACTGCCAAGGAAGAATTTGCTGCCTTTGGCAAAGGCAAGTGGAATGCTGATCTGGCGACTTACGCTGCTCTGAACGCCCAAGATATCCATTCCGGCTACCTGAACCGGCTGTATACCAGTCGTGACTATGAAGCCGGTCTGGTTAACATGATGAAAGATAAATATGAGGTAACTTCCATATGCTCTTTCCTGCTTGTATATTTCAATTCTTGTTGACGCTCCTAGCCCCCGAGGGCCGGTTTGTAATCTTCTTTCAAACCGGGACTTACTAATATAAATCTTAATGCTTTGAAATTCGCTGATGTAGTCCCCAAGGGCCGGTTCAACTTAGCGTAGTTAAACCGGGACTTTAAGTAATTGAGATCGCCGCATCAGAATATATACGAGCAAATAGCCATTAGCCCCCAAGTGCCAAGTTGAATACTTGTATTGATCTTGGGACTTTGTAAGCAATTGAAAGATGAAGATCGAATATGCATTAGCCCCCAAGTACCAAGTGCATAACTTGTTATGTGGTTGGTACTTCAATCCTTGTACCGTTTTGCTGAATCATATAACTGTCTGCATGCAGGCTGAGCTGAAGACGAAAGAAAGCCAAGTCGCCGATCTCCAAGAAAATCTGAAATCCCAACAAGCTGAAACCTCCAAAGCAAAAGAGGAATTAACCAGCGCTTTAAGCGCCATGGAATAGCTTAAGGAGAGCCTCAAGAAGAAGCGGGTGGATTGGGCCACTGAAAAATCCGCTTTAATCAAATGAGCAGAAGATGCCGAGGCTGCACTAAAACCGGTGGCGGATGAACTGACCAGCATAAAGCGGCACGTGCATGCCATGACCACTGCTATCTTTGGTAAGCCGGTTTGACTTCTGAATTGATTCCGCCGTCTTACAGAGCTGCCGGTTTGTTAACCCTTTATGATATTTCAGGGACACACATTGGTCACTTGGGGTTAGATGTGCGGAAGAAATTGAAAGCCGCCTATACGTTGATCGAACAACTGTACACTGGTGCACAACGTATCATCTGTACTGCATCCCACAACAAACCGGCGCCCACTTTGATTCAGGACACTCTGATGAAACTGTCAGTGCTTCCTTCCCGGGTTGAAGAGCTGAAGAAATCTGCTGCTCGAACTGGTGCGATCAATGCCTTAATCCGGGCAAAAGCTTGGGTGCCGGATTTTGACCCTATTGAAGCGGCTCAGGGCTATCCCAGCTTGAAGGAAGATGGGTCAGAGTTTAATGAAGCAGATCTGCGAGCAATAAACCGGGAGGTGCGTCCGCTAGCTTGTCAATTGGCTGAAGAAGCAGACTTGTCTCATTATCAAGCCCAATATGACAATCAAAACAAGCGAGTAGCTGCACCAATTCATGAAGCGGAAAATCTTACCCCTCCAATCCGTAAGCATACTTACGCTCCCGATATTGACCCGTCATTGCTGATCCAGGATGAAGCTGTGTTTCAAGCATTAATGGGAATCGACTGGAAAACTGTTGATTTCCAGCCGCTGGGTAGAGAAACTGAAGCTGAAGCGGCGCGGGATGACCCACAACCATCAGGCCGGGCTGGTGACCAAGCTTGAACCGGAAGCCGGTTTAAAACTGCTTCTCCCTTGCGAAAAACAATGATCTTATTGTGGGCACCATGTTGCCTTGTAATAGGCTAGCTGATACTTTTGATGCTGATATGCCTTCGTGCATAATTACTGCAACTTGCTCTTCCTTTGGGTGATGAACTTTCCAAAGTACTTTCTGCAATAAAAATCTTAAAGTGCCACCGCGGTTGTACCGTCAGGCGGAATATGATGCCTGCATACATGAAATCAGAACATCCGATTTTTTTAAGTATATGACCAAATTTTGAGATACATAATACCTGCCATCATTTGGACGTGAAGTTGGCTTGGCCAATCTTGAAGCGGAGTTTTATAAACCCACACTGTTGGAGGAGATAGCAGCTCCTGTATATATATGATGCCGGTTTACCATGTAAACCGCGCCGGGTTATAATAAACACCGTGTTACTCCGTAATAGGATATTAACAAAAAATCAAACCGAGCAAATAGTCTCCGGATTAAAATGGACCGTGTTCCGTCAATTGATAGTTTGAACCGTCTTAAAACTTTGTCGGTTTAAAAAACGCAATAAAAAGAAAGAAATATCTTTCAAAGAAAAATGTGAAGCAAAGGCAATGACAAAAACCGTTTGCAAAAAGAGGCTTATTTGAGCTGATCAGATGGCGTTACCATGGTCGGACACGACCAAGCTCCCGATAGGTGTAGCTATGGTTCAAGTCAGCCAGGTCCCCAAATGAAACCGTGGCATTTATGCCGATCAAGTGGCATGGAAATGGTTCGGGTTCGACCAAGCCCCCAAGTGATTCTGTGGCCTTAGGCCGATCAAGAGGCATGACTGGTTCAGACGTGACCAAGTCCCCAAGTGATCTGGTGGCTCTCGCCTATCAAGAGGTATTGCATTGGTTCGGACACGACCAAGCCCCCAAGTGATATAACATGATGCTTTTGAAAAGCTAACTCAAGGGGTAAACCGGAGACCGCTTTAGAACAACTCCGTGTAACCACACATGATGTAAAAGAACAGATACCCCGCTTTAGCTGAGGTTCTGGTTTATTATATTTAATCATAATACATACATCGTCGTAATATGTACATAGGTAGAGCCAATGGCTCAGGTATAGTAAGGCCGAAGATGAGCTATGTTCCATGGCCTGTTGGTCTCCTCCTCTGATGTACGTGAGTTTTTATGCTCTCGAATATCGATCAGATAGTATGGCCCGTTGTGCAGATTCTTGCTGACCACGAAAGGCCCCTCCCAAGGCGGGGACAACTTATGCATATCAGTCTGATCTTGGATGATCCGAAGCACCAAATCTCCTTCCTGAAAGGTTCTGGTTCTGACTCGGCGACTGTGATAACAACGAAGATCCTGTTGGTAAATCACCGATCGGGTGGCTGCTATGTCACGCTCTTCATCTAACCAGTCCAAAGCATCTTGCCATGCTGTCTCGTTGTCTGCTTCAACATAAGCCGTCACACAAGGTGAATCATGATGGATATCACTGGGGAGAACCGCCTCCGCTCCATAAACCATGAAGAACGGTGTTTATCCTGTTGATCTGTTGGGTGTGGTATTGATGCTCCATAACACAAATGGTAATTCTTCTCCCCAACAACCCGGCGTTCTCTGCAAAGGAACCATGAGCCGGGGCTTGATGCCTCTCAAGATCTCTTGATTAGCCCTTTCTGCTTGACCATTGGACTGTGGGTGTGCCACTGATGAAACGTCAAGCCGGATGTGCTCCCGTTCGCAGAACTCCTTCATGGCACCCTTGGACAAATTGGTACCATTATCTGTGATGATACTGTGTGGAAAGCCAAACCGGAAAATCACTTTTTTGATAAACTGAACCGCCGTGGCCGCATCACACTTGCTAACCGGTTCTGCCTCTACCCACTTTGTGAACTTGTCAACCGCCACCGGGAGGTGGGTCTTCTTATCTTTGGACCTTTTGAAAGGCCCAACCATATCCAGCCCCCAAGTCGCAAACGGCCAAGTAATTGGAATCATTATCAATTCTTGAGCCAGCACATGAGCACGTCTTGAAAACTTTTGGCAACCGTCACATCGTCTGACCAGATCCTCCGCATCAGCATGAGCAGTTAACCAATAGAAGCCATGGCGAAACCTTTAGCTACCAAAGATTTTGAACCAGCGTGGTGACCACAATCTCCTTCGTGGATCTCACGCAAAATTTCACAGCCTTCATCAGGAGACACACAGCATTGAAACGCCCCTGATATACTGCAATGATGCAACTCGCCATTGACAATAGTCATGGACTTGGACCGCCGGACTATCTGTCGGGCCAGAATCTCATCCTCTAGTAACTCGCCCCGGTTCATGTATGCCAGGTAGGGACGCGTCCAATCCGGAATGACATGAAGAGCTACCACCAATTGAGCCTCCGGGTCAAGAATAGCCAAATCCGCTTCACCAGGGAGCTGGACCGACGGGTTGTGCAGCACATCCAGAAAAATATTGGGCGGGACCGGTTTGCGCTGAGAGCCCAGCCGGCTTACAGCGTCCGCCGCTTCATTCTTCCATCGGTCCACGTGGTCCACCTGATAGCCTTTAAAATGACCTGCAACAATATCCACCTCACGACGATATGCTGCCATGAGTGGGTCCTTGGAGTCCCAAGTGCCAGACACTTGTTGAGCCACGAGGTCCGAGTCACCGAAGCACTTAACTCGACTTAGGTTCATCTCCTTAGCCATCCGGAGACCATGGAGCAAGGCTTCATACTCAGCTGCATTGTTAGTACAAGGAAACATTAAGCGGAGAACGTAACAAAACTTATCACCTCACGGGGAAGTTAATACGACTCCAGCCCCCGAGCCTTCCAATTGCCTGGATCCGTCAAAATGGATGGTCCAATATGTGTGATCCGGCTTTTCCTCAGGTGCTTGCATTTCCGTCCAATCATTGATGAAATCAACCAGTGCTTGAGACTTCACCGCCGTCCGAGGCACATACTTCAATCCATGCGTCCCAAGCTCTATAGCCCACTTGGCAATCCGGCCAGTCGCTTCCCGGTTCTGGATGATATCCCCCAAAGGAGCAGAACTGACCATCGTAATTGGGTGCCCTTGGAAGTATTGCTTAAGCTTCCGGCTTGCCATAAAAACTCTGTACACCAGCTTCTGCCAATGCGGATACCTTTGCTTGGACTCAATGAGTACCTCGCTGATATAATAGACCGGACGTTGAACCGGATGCTCCTTACCTGCCTCCTTTCGCTCCACCACAATAGCCACGCTGACCGCACGAGCATTAGCAGCAACATATAGCAGTAACGGTTCCTTGTCAATGGGAGCGGCGAGCACAGGCGGATTGGCCAATTGCCGCTTTAAGTCCTCAAATGCTTCATCAGCAGCAGAACTCCAGACGAACTGATCTGTCTTCTTCAACATCTGATACAAAGGGATTGCCTTCTCACCAAGGCGGCTGATAAAAAGGCTTAACGCGGCAATCCGGCCTGCCAGGCGTTGAACATCATTGATACACTTCAGTTTAGCCACGGAGGTGATGGCTGTGATCTTCTCCGGATTAGCCTCAATTCCCCTGTTGGACACCAGAAAACCCAATAACTTGCCCGCCGGTACACCAAAGACACACTTGTCCGGATTAAGCATCATCTTGTACGTCCTTAGGTTATCAAAGGTTTCCTTCAAATCGTCAACCAGAGTCTCCTTCTCCCTGGACTTAACCATGATATCATCCACGTAAGCATGTACATTACGGCCAATCTACTTGTGAAGACAATTTTGTACACACCGTTGATAAGTTGCCTGGGCACTTTTGAGCCCAAAGGGCATAGACACATAGCAGAAGGCTCCAAAGGGAGTTATGAATGCCGCCTTCTCCTGGTCCTTAACTACCATTTTGATCTGATGATAACCAGAATATGCATCCAAAAAACTTAAACGCTCACAACCCGCCATAGCATCAATGATTTGATCAATACGGGGGAGGGCAAAAGGATCTGCTGGGCAAGCCTTATTAAGATCTGTGTAATCCACACACATGCGTCAGGTGCCGTTTTTCTTAAGGACTAGCACCGGATTGGCAAGCCACTCAGGGTGAAAAACTTCAACAATAAAACCAGCTGCTAAGAGCCTGGCTACCTCTTCTCCAATCGCCTTGCGTCTTTCTTCGTTAAACCGGCGGAGGAACTGTTTCACCGGTTTGTATTTAGGATCCACATTAAGGGTGTGCTCAGCGAGTTGCCTCGGTACACCTGGCATGTCAGAGGGCTTCCATGCAAAAATGTCCCGATTCTCACGGATGAACTCGATGAGCGCGCTTTCCTATTTTGGATCCAAGTTGGCACTGATGCTGAACTGCTTGGACGAATCGCCAGGTACGAAGTCAACAAGCTTAGTTTCTACTGCCAATTTGAACTTTAGGGCCGGATCATGCTCCGTAGTTGTCTTTTTTAATGGAGTCATGTCCGCCGGATCCACACTGTCCTTATAGTACTTCAGCTCCTCTATGGCACAAACCGACTCTGCGTAAGCCGCATCTCCTTCCTCGCACTCCAAAGCAATTTTACGGCTTCCGTGAACCGTTATTGTCCCCTTGTAACCTGGCATCTTGAGCTGCAAATACACATAATCGGGCCGTGCCATAAACTTGGCGTAGGCCGGTCGCCCAAACAGGGGGTGATGTGGACTTTGGATTTTCACCACTTCAAACGTCAATGTCTCCGTCCTGGAATCATGATCATCTCCAAAGGCCACTTCCAGAGCTATCTTACCAATAGGATATGCTGACTTGCCAGGTACTACACCATGGAACACCGTATTAGACGGTTTGAGATTTTTATCTGTTAGTCCCATACGACGGAAGGTCTCATAGTATAAGATATTAATGCTGCTCCCTCCATCCATGAGCACTTTGGTGAACTTGTAACCTCCCACCTGAGGCGCCACCACCAGAGCGAACTGACCCAGATTATCAACCTGGGGAGGGTGATCCTCTCTGCTCCATATGATTGGCTGTTCAGACCAGCGTAGATAACGGGGCACGGCCGGTTCAGCAGAGTTGACTGCCCGCCTCTGAACCTTCCGGTCTCGCTTGTCCAAGCTAGTGGTAAAGACATGGTACTACCCACTATTCAATTGCTTTGGGTTGCTCTGGTAACCTGACTGTTGCTGCTGCTGGTTGTAACCACCCTGGTTGTTCTGATTATTTTGACTGTTACGTCCGCCCGGATTACCGTTAAATCCTGAACCGGAATTTCCTCCACCGTAACCCGGCCTGGATCCTGAGCCACCACCGGAGCCGTGATCATACCGGAAAGCATTAGAATTCTTGAACTCCTGCATAATGAAGCAATCCTTCCAAAGGTGGTTTGATGGCACCTCCTTCGTCCCATGTCTTGGACAGGGCTGGCTCAGTAGATAATTTAGGCGGTCCGGGTTAGGGTTGGGTGCCCCACTGCGATTTTTCGGTTTACCCTTGCGTCGCTGGCCATTGTCCTGTGCGTTGGTATTAGCCACAAAGTCCATGTTACCATCCGCTTTACGCTTGCCTCCACCACCATTGCCTGCCCAGTGATGCTGCTAACCTTTGGAGTTGCTGTTCCTCTTTCCCTTCCCTGTCTTGTCATCATCAGATTCGGGATCCTTGGTACTATCAGAATCAGCATACTTTACCAAAGCAGCCATGAGGGTCCCCATGTCAGTGCAATGGCGCTTCATCCGTCCCAACTTCAGCTTTAGGGGCCCAAACCGGCAGTTGCCTTCTAGGGTTAAGACTGTAGTGTCAGCGTTGATGCGGTCTGATGAATGCAACACTTGTGAGACCCGGCGCACCCAATGAGTCGTCGATTCTCCTTCCTCCTGGACACAGGCTGCTAAGTCTACTATCGACATGGGCTGCTTACATGTATCCTTGAAATTATTGATAAACCGGGCTCGTAATTGGGCCCATGAACTGATAGAATTGGCCGGTAAGCTTTTTAACCAAGTGCGAGCCATTCCTTCAAGCATCATGGTGAGGTATTTCGCACATGCCGCATCATCCACATCCAGCATCTCCATGGCCATCTCATAGCTCTCCACCCATGTCTCTGGGGGTTGATCCGCCGTGTAATTTGGTACCTTGTGCGGGCCCTTGAAATCCTTGGGCAGGCGCACATTGCGTAAAGCGGGGACAAGGCAAGGCACCCCCAAAGAGCTAGAAGTAACACCGGGTTCGACCGAAATAGTTGGACGAACCGGCGTAAGCTGCCGAGCCTGATATTGTGCGGCTAACTCGGCCTCCCTGCGTGCTCGGGCCCGGTCCATCACTTCCTGAGCGTTATCAGCACCACCCGCCGGGTTGTTGCCGCGGGGTGCTCCACGTCGTTCATTACTTGACACTACCGGTTCTTCCATACGCCTGCTATAGCTCCGGCTTGGGCGAGGGGTCGAGTGGATCCGGTCGCGGCTGTACGAGTATGCTTCCTGTTGGTCCAAAGTTGTCCTAAGAAGTTCCTTGACCCGTCGCGTCTCTATCGCCTGCGGTGAGTCACCTTCAATTGGAATGGCCTCTAGCCGTGCAGTAGCAGCGACGAGATTGTCCATTGTGTTGGAGTAGTGACCCGGAGGTGTTGAAACAGCATGAGGTATAACGGTGTTTTGACGAGGCGGATCCATCCGACGAGGCTGAACCGGCGCACCGGTCCCAGGAGCTTCTGTCCGGTTCCCCTCCAGGGGATTACTGGTTCCTGCTCCCGGGGTGTTGAAAAGGTCTCTGGCCTCGAAAACCAGAGGCAAACGGGATCGATACTTCCGCCTCATGACTTCATGCAACGCGTTCTGGTCCAACATGAGCCTGTAGGCTTGTGCGTCTAGAGCGGCCTGCTCTGTGGTCATCCTGGTATCCTTAGCTGCCAAGTCCGCCTTGGCATGGATGATCTGTTCCCTTACCTTTGCAATCTCCGTGTTGTGGACGTCCTGATCCGCCGGATTAGCTTCCGCCATAAGCACAACCAATGCATCAAATAGCTCTGATAGAACTTGAGCCGGCAGGCGCACAGGGCCTCCTGCCCCGGCAGCCGCCGCCGCTGCTGAACCGGAGGTTGTTGCCGCAGCGGTCGAAGAATGAAGCGCTGCTTGTGCGCCGGCCATGAATATTCCAACTCGGTTGGGCAGATCAGAGGGGTCTGGAATACTTTCATTAATTAGACATACCCATATCTACTCAAGTCATCAGTGAGGGTGAGAACATAACGATAGCCACCGCGAGCCTCAACACTCATTGGACCGCACACATCAGTATGTATGATTTCCAATAAGTTGGTTGCTCGCTCCATTGTTCCTGAGAACGGAGTCTTGGTCATTTTACCCATGAGGCATGGTTCGCACGTGTCAAATGATTCGTAATCAAGAGACTCCAAAAGTCCATCTGCATGGAGCTTCTTCATGCGTTTGACACCTATGTGACCAAGGCGGCAGTGCCACAAGCATGTGGGACTATCATTATCAACCTTACATCTTTTGGTATTCACACTATGAATATGTGTAACATTACGCTCGAGATTCATTAAGAATAAACCATTCACCAACGGAGCATGACCATAAAACATATCTCTCATATAAATAGAACAACCGTTATTCTCGGATTTAAATGAGTAGCCATCTTGAATTAAACGAGATCCTGATACAATGTTCATGCTCAAAGCTGGCACTAAATAACAATTATTGAGGTTTAAAACTAATCCCGTAGGCAAATGTAGAGGCAGCGTGCCGACGGCGATCACATCGACCTTGGAACCATTCCCGACGCGCATCGTCACCTCGTCCTTCGCCAGTCTCCGCTTATTCCGCAGCTCCCGCTTTGAGTTACAAATGTGAGCAACCACACTGGTATAAAATACCCAGGAGCTACTACGAGTACTGGTAAGGTACACATCAATTACATGTATATCACATATACCTTTAGTGTTGCCGGCCTTCTTGTCCGCTAAGTATTTGGGGCAGTTCCGCTTCCAGTGACCACTTCCCTTGCAATAAAAAACACTCAGTCTCGGGCTTGGGTCCATTCTTTGGCTTCTTCCCGGCAGCTTGCTTACCGGGCGCGGCAACTCCCTTGCCGTCCTTCTTGAAGTTCTTCTTACCCTTGCCTTTCTTGAACTTAGTGGTTTTATTCACCATCAACACTTGATGTTCCTTTTTGATTTCCACCTCTGCTGATTTCAGCATTGAATATACCTCAGGAATGGTCTTTTCCATCCCCTGCATATTGAAGTTCATCACAAAGCTCTTGTAGCTCGGTGGAAGCGACTGAAGGATTCTGTCAATGACCGCGTTATCCGGGAGATTAACTCCCAGCTGAGTCAAGCGGTTATGCAACCCAGACATTTTGAGTATGTGCTCACTGACAGAACTATTTTCCTCCATCTTACAGCTGAAGAACTTGTCGGAGACTTCATATCTCTCGACCCGGGCATGAGCTTGGAAAACCATTTTCAGCTCTTCGAACATCTCATATGCTCCGTGTCTCTCAAAACACTTTTGGAGCCCCGGTTCTAAGCTGTAAAGCATGCCGCACTGAATGAGGGAGTAATCAATAGCACGTGACTGCCAAGCGTTCATAACGTCTTGGTTCTCTGGGATGGGTGCGTCACCTAGCGGTGCTTCTAGGACATAATATTTCTTGGCAGCTATGAGGATGATCCTCAGGTTCCGGACCAAGTCCGTATAGTTGCTGCCATCATCTTTCAGCTTGGTTTTCTCTAGGAACGCGTTGAAGTTGAGGGCAACATTAGCATGGGCCATTTGATCTACAAGACATAGTGTAAAGATTTTTAGACTAAGTTCATGATAATTAAGTTCATCTAATCAAATTATTCAATGAACTCCCACTCAGATAGACATCCCTCTAGTCATCTAAGTGAAACATGATCCGAGTTAACTAGGCCGTGTCCGATCATCACGTGAGACGGACTAGTCAACATCGGTGAACATCTTCATGTTGATCGTATCTTCTATACGACTCATGCTCGACCTTTCGGTCTTCCGTGTTCCGAGGCCATGTCTGTACATGCTAGGCTCGTCAAGTCAACCTAAGTGTATTGCGTGTGTAAATCTAGCTTACACCCGTTGTATTCGAACGTTAGAATCTATCACACCCGATCATCACGTGGTGCTTCGAAACAACGGACCTTCACAACGGTGCACAGTTAGGGGGAACACTTTCTTGAAATTATTACGAGGGATCATCTTATTTAAGCTACCGTCGTTCTAAGCAAATAAGATGTAAAACATGATAAACATCACATGCAATCAAATAGTGACATGATATGGCCAATATCATTTGCTCCTTTTGATCTCCATCTTCGAGGCTTCATGATCATCGTTGTCACTGGCATGACACCATGATCTCCATCATCATGTCATCTTGAAGTTGCCTCGTCCTCTATTACTTCTACTACTATGGCTAACGCTTTAGCAATAAAGTAAAGTAATTACATGACGTTTATGTTGACACGCATGTCATAAATAAATAAAGACAACTCCTATGGCTCCTGCCGGTTGTCATACTCATCGACATGCAAGTCGTGATTCCTATTACAAGAACATGATCAATCTCATACATCACATATATCATTCATCACATCCTTTTGGCCATATGACATCACACGGCACATGCTGTAAAAACAAGTTAGACGCCCTCTAATTGTTGTTGCAAGTTTTTACGTGGCTGCTATAGGTTTCTAGCAAGAACGTTTCTTACCTACGCCAAAACCACAACGTGATTTGCCAATTTCTATTTACCCTTCATAAGGACCCTTTTCATCGAATCCGATCCGACTAAAGTGGGAGAGACAGACACCCACCAGCCACCTTATGCAACTAGTGCATGTCAATCGGTGGAACCAGTCTCACGTAAGCGTACGTGTAAGGTCGGTCCGGGCCACTTCATCCCATGAGGCCGCCGAATCAAGATAAGACTAGTAACGGCAAGCAAATTGACAATATCCACGCCCACAACTGATTTGTGTTCTACTCGTGCATAGAAACTACGCATAGACCTAGCTCATGATGCCACTATTGGGGAACGTAGCAAAATTTTAAAATTTTCTACGCATCACCAAGATCAATCTATGGAGTCATCTAGCAACGAGGGAGAGAGGAGTGCATCTACATACCCTTGTAGATCGCGCGTGGAAGCGTTCAAGAGAACGAGGTTGATGGAGACGTACTCGTCGTGATCCAAATCACCGATGACCTAGCGCCGAACGGACGACACCTCCGTGTTCAACACACGTACGGTTGGGAAGATGTCTCCTCCAACTTGATCTAGCAAGGGGGAAGGAGAGGTTGATGAAGATCCAGCAGCACGACGGCGTGGTGGTGGAAGCAACGGTGATTTCGGCAGGGCTTCCCCAAGCTCAGGGAGAGGGAGGGGTGTCATGGGAGGGAGAGGGAGGCGCCAGGGGCTAGGGTGCGGCTCCCCTCCCTCCCCCCACTATATATAGGGTCCCTAGGGGAGGCGCCGGCCCTAGGAGATCCAATCTCTAAGGGGGGGGGCGGCGGCCAAGGGGGTGGCTTGCCCCCCAAGCCAAGTGGGGCGCCCCCACCCCTAGGGTTTCCAACCCTAAGCGCAGGGGAGGCCCAAGGGGGGCGCACCAGCCCACTAGGGGCTGGTTCCCCTCCCACTTCAGCCCATGGGGACCTCCGGGATAGGTGGCCCCACCCGGTGGACCCCCGGGACCCTTCCGGTGGTCCCGGTACAATATCGAGTACCCCCGAAACTTTCCCGATGGCCGAAACTGGACTTCCTATATATAAATCTTCACCTCCGGACCATTCCGGAACTCCTCGTGAC
Source organism: Triticum aestivum (assembly GCF_018294505.1). Lineage (NCBI taxonomy): Eukaryota > Viridiplantae > Streptophyta > Magnoliopsida > Poales > Poaceae > Triticum > Triticum aestivum. The sequence goes on along the minus strand of NC_057812.1, from coordinate 132,113,849 downwards.
ATCCGAGATCTCATCCGGGACTCCGTACACCTTTCGGGTTACCGTATACTAATATCTCAACAACCCTAGCGTCACCGAACCTTAAGTGTGTAGACCCTACGGGTTCGGGAGACACGCAAACATGACCGAGATGACTCTCCGATCAATAACCAACAACGGGATCTGGATACCCATGTTGGCTCCCACATGCTCCTCGATGATCTCATCAGATGAACCACGATGTCGAGGATTCAATCAATCCGTATACAATTCCCTTTGTCAATCGGTACGTTACTTGCCCGAGACTCGATCTTCGGTATCCCAATACCTCGTTCAATCTCGTTACCGACAAGTCACTTTACTCGTACCATAATGCATGATCCCGTGATCAACCACTTGGTCACATTGAGCTCATTATGATGATGCATTACCGAGTGGGCCCAGAGATACCTCTCCGTCATACGGAGTGATAAATCCCAGTCTCGATTCGTGCCAACCCAACAGTCACTTTCGGAGATACCTGTAGTGTACCTTTATAGTCACCCAGTTACGTTGTGACGTTTGGCACACCCAAAGCACTCCTACGGTATCCGGGAGTTGCACAATCTCATGGTCTAAGGAATGATACTTGACATTCGGAAAAGCTATAGCAAACGAACTACACGATCTTTGAGCTATGCTTAGGATTGGGTCTTGTCCATCACATCATTCTCCTAATGATGTGATCCCATTATCAATGACATCCAATGTCCATAGTCAGGAAACCATGACTATCTTTTGATCAACGAGCTAGTCAACTAGAGGCTCACTAGGGACGTGTTGTGGTCTATGTATTCACACATGTATTACGATTTCCGGATAACACAATTATAGCATGAATAATAGACAATTATCATGAACAAAGAAATATAATAATAACCATTTTATTATTGCCTCTAGGGCATATTTCCAACAAATAATGTGGTGATGGATGAGAATGAACCATCTTCTGTGCAAGCACAAGCAAAGAAGGAGAAGGCAAGGACTGAAAAGGCTGCAAATATGCCAACCATTGATGAGGCATCTTAGTATCTTCTGAAGATCAAGCAAGATCAGCTTGGCTACTTGATTGCCTCTAGTCTGAGGATTGAGAAGGGATTGGCCACCCTGACTCAAAACCAGGAGAGCTTGGAGGGGATCATGGAGCAGAAGTTCTACGATTTAGATGTGAAGGTCACTGAGATACAGTCAGTTGTTGAGCAACTTCAGGATGAAGTGCAGGAGAAGAAGGGCAAGTCTACCACTGATACTTTTGCTAGAGTGCCCAGAGGATAGAGATCTGCTGTAGTGCCAGTTACAGACACCAGAGCAACTTCATCTGCACCAGCTACAGCTTCAGTGCCACCAGCTCCAGCACCCACTCCACCAGCTCCATCTACATCAACTGATGCCTTCGTCCTTGGAGTTTTATCTACACCACCACCTAAAGACCAAGCCTGAGAGTCGATCTAGCACTATGCATTTTTATGAACTTTTTGGTAACTTGTTGCCAAAGGGGGAGAAAATGTATAGATCATAGGCTTCGAGAGAGAGAGAGGGAGAGTGTTGCTCTTTGTTCTCTCTTATTGTTTGGTGGTTGAACTTTGTTATTTGCTTGTTTGAGATACTTTATGCTTTTGTGTGATACTTGGATGATCATGTGTTTGATCATATGCTACCTTAATGATTGTTGGATGACATTATCCTTTTATATCACCATATGATCATTCACTTTGCTTGGTGATGAGTTCATGTATTTAATTATTATCATTTTGAGCGCTCCACCAAGATGTATGTGACATGGAAGAGTAACCCATGATCCTAACTCATTGTGCATTTGCAGTCCAAAGCAAATCTTAAACTATGCACAAATTTAGGGGGAGCTCTTGCTTTTCACATACTTCTCAAAGCGACAATGTCTTTCACTCTTATTATCATTTGTCGAATCTTTGATCTATATGTTGTCATCAATTACCAAAAAGGGGGAGATTGAAAGTGCAACTATCCCTAGGTGGTTTTGGTAATTCCTAACAACATATAGCTCATTGAGCTAATGCTATTTCAAGATTAATATTTCAGGAAAGCTCAATGATTGGCATGGCATGGATGAGAAAAGTGGACCCCTCAAAATGCTAAGGACAAAAGGATTGGCTCAAGCTCAAAGCTCAAGACTCTACATTTTCTATTTTAGTGATCCAAGATCACATTGAGTCTATAGGAAAAGCCAATACTATCAAGGAGGGATGAGGTGTTGCTTAATGAGGCTCTTGCTAAAAATGCTTAGTGATATGCTCCAAAGCCCTCAACTACTTTCTCACATCCACATATGACCTAAACCAAAAGTCAAACTCGGCCCCACTGATTCTTTCTATCCGGCGCCACCGAGTTCAGATGTCATAGCCACTACCAAAAACCCTAGGCAAATCGGTCTCACCGATAGGGATCTCGATCTCACTGAGATGGGATTGTAATCTCTATGTTTCCCTTCGTAACGTTTCGGTCCCACCGAGATGAGCGATCGGTCCCACCGAGATTGCAATGTAAACTCTCTGTTTCCCTTTCATAACATTTCGGTCTCACCGAAATGAGCGCATCGGTCCCACCGAGTTTACCTGACCAACTCTCTGGTTAGCTTATTACCAAAACCGGTCTCATCGAGTTTGTGTAATCGGTCTCACCGAGATTACGTTATGCCCTAACCCTAACCATATCGGTCCTACCGAGTTGCATGTCGGTCCCACTGAAAATCCTAACGGTCACTAGATTTTCTGAATCGGTCCGACCGAGTTTATCAATTCGGTCCCACCAAGATTGGCAAGTTGTGTGTAACGGTTAGATTTTGTGTGGAGACTATATATACCCCTCCACCTCCTCTCCATTCGTGGAGAGAACCATCAGAATGAACCTACACTTCCAACTTTCTTTTTCTGAGAGAGAACCACCTACACTTGTGTTGAGGCCAAGATATTCCATTCCTACCATATGAATCTTGATCTCTAGCCTTCCCCAAGTTGCTTTCCACTCAAATCTTCTTTCCACCAAATCCATATCCTGTGAGAGAGAGTTGAGTGTTGGGGATACTATCATTTGAAGCACAAGAGCAAGGAGTTCATCATTAACACACCATTTGTTACTTCTTGGAGAGTGGTGTCTCCTAGATTGGCTAGGTGTCACCTGGGAGCCTCCGACAAGGTTGTGGAGTTGAACCAAGGAGTTTGTTAGGGAAAGGAGATCGCCTACTTCGTGAAGATCTACCGCTAGTGAGGCAAGTCCTTCGTGGGCGACGGCCATGGTGGGATAGACAAGGTTGCTTCTTCGTGGACCCTTCGTGGGTGGAGCCCTCCGTGGACTCGCGCAGCCATTACCCTTCATGGGTTGAAGTCTCCATCAACATGGATGTACGATAACACCACCTATCGGAACCACGACAAAAACATCCGTGTCTCCTATTGTGTTTGAATCCTCCAAACCCTTCCCTTTACATTCTTGCAAGTTGCATGATTTACTTTCTGCTGCTCATATACTCTTTGCATGCTTGCTTGAATTGTGTTAAGATTGCTTGACTTGTCCAAAGTTGCTAAAATCTGCCAAGAACTAAAATTGGGAAAATGATAAGTTTTATTTGGTCAAGTAGTCTAATCACCCCCCTCTAGACATACTTTTGATCCTACAGACCCACATGCACTAGGGATGTACATGGTACAACAACTTAACAAGCATCAAGGATTTGTCTATCGCCATATGGTAGAGCCGCGGATGGCCATTGTGGATGGCCGCAGGCAGATACCCCACGGGCTCCTTCCCTTTAGGAAATCATTCAACAACACTTTCATTGCTGCTGGAGGATATGATCAAGCGGAAGGCAACAAAGTAGTGGCCAACGGCTATGCTGATCTCGTTGCTTACGGGGCGATCTTTCTGGCTAATCCAGATTTGCCTAAGAGATTTGAGCTCGACTCACCCTTGAACAAGTACGACCGTAACACTTTCTACACGCAAGATCCTGTCATTTGCTACACAGATTATCCTTTCCTTGAAGGCGGCTCAAATGCCGAGTAGTTCACCCACTCGACTTGAATTAGTGATGTGGTTGATTTTATAAAGTATGTAATGATTTATTCAATGTGTGTATGCACGGGGCATGTGCACTGTATCATTTCCACCAATAATTTACTTTTGTTCTCCCATGTAATGCCAATATGTCAAGATATTATTTTTTACATCAACAATGGCATCACTGCCTTCAGCAACCTGTAAGACAAATTCTATTCCCACGGTACCCAAAGCAGTGGTGCGTCCTTACCGGTTTGTTTCGTTTTGATGAGGAGGGGACTTCCCTATCCGGCCTATTCCAGTAGCGACTTCAGTTACCACTTGAATTTCCAAAAGGATTACAACTTGAATTTCCAAAAGGATTACAACTTGAATTTCAACAACATTGAACACTATGATTCTCTACTAATTGAATTATAGGTTGTTCCTTGATACGTCTCCATCGTATCTATAATTTTTGATTGTTCCATGCTATTATATTATGTGTTTTGGATGTTTGTGGGCTTTATTATCCACTTCTATATTATTTTTGGGACTAACCTATTGACCCAGAACCCAGTGCCAGTTTCTGTTTTTTCCTTGTTTTAGAGTATCCCAGAAAAGGAAAATCAAACGGAGTCCAATTAACCTGAAACTTCACGGAACTTATTTTTGGAAGGAAAGCAACCCGGGAGACTTGGAGTCCACGTAAGGGAAGCAACGAGGAAGCCACGAGGCAGGGGGGGCGCACCCACCCACCCTGGGCACGCCCTCCACCCTCGTGGGCCCCTCACGCCCCCCTGACGTACTTCTTCCGCCTATATATCTCCATATACCCTAAACGATCGAGGAGCACAATAGATCGGGAGTTCCACCGCCAAAAGCCTCAGTAGCCACCGAAAGCCAATCTAGACCCGTTCCGGCACCCTGCCGAAGGGGGAATCCCTCTTCGGTGGCCATCTTCATCATCCCGGTGCTCTCCATGACGAGGAGGGAGTAGTTCTCCTCGGGGCTGAGGGTATGTACCAGTAGCTATGTGTTTGATCTCTCTCTCTCTCGTGTTCTCGAGGTGATATGATATTGATGTATCGCGAGCTTTGCTATTCTATTTGGATCCTATGATGTTTCTTCCCCCCTCTACTCTCTTGTAATGGATTGAGTTTCCCCTTTGAAGTTATCTTATCGGATTGAGTCTTTAAAGATTTGAGAACACTTGATGTATGTCTTGCCGTGCGTATCTCTGGTGACAATGGGATATCACGTGATTCACTTGATGTATGTTTTGGTGATCAACTTGCGGGTTCCGCCCATGAACCTATGCATAGGGGTTGGCACACATTTTCGTCATGATTCTCCGGTAGAAACTTTGGGGCACTCTTTGAGGTTCTATGTGTTGGTTGAATAGATGAATCTGAGATTGTGTGATGCATATCGTATAATCATACCCACGGATACTTGAGGTGACATTGGAGTATCTAGGTGACATTAGGGTTTTGGTTGATTTGTGTCTTAAGGTGTTATTCTAGTACGAACTCTAGGGCTGTTTGTGACACTTATAGGAATAGCCCAACGAATTGATTGGAAAGAATAACTTTGAGGTGGTTTCGTACCCTACCATAATCTCTTCGTTTGTTCTCCGCTATTAGTGACTTTGGAGTGACTCTTTGTTGCATGTTGAGGGATAGTTATATGATCCAATTATGTTATTATTGTTGAGAGGACTTGCACTAGTGAAAGTATGAACCCTAGGCCTTGTTTCCTAGCATTGCAATACCGTTTGTGCTCACTTTTATCATTAGTTACCTTGCTGTTTTTATATTTTCAGATTACAAAAACCTTTATCTATCATCCATATTGCACTTGTATCACCATCTCTTCGCCGAACTAGTGCACCTATACAATTTACCACTGTATTGGGTGTGTTGGGGACACAAGAGACTCTTTGTTATTTGGTTGCAGGGTTGTTTGAGAGAGGCCATCTTCATCCTACGCCTCCTACGGATTGATAAACCTTAGGTCATCCACTTGAGGGAAATTTGCTACTGTCCTACAAACCTCTGCACTTGGAGGACCAACAACGTCTACAAGAAGAAGGTTGTGTAGTAGACATCAAGCTCTTTTCTGGCGTCGTTGCCGGGGAGGTGAGTGCTTGAAGGTATATCTTTAGATCTTGCAATCGAGTCTTTTAGTTTCTTGTTTTATCACTAGTTTATTTTATAAAAGAAAACTACATAAAAAATGGAATTGAGTTTGTCTCATACGCTTCATCTTTTTAATATCTTTCGTGAGTATGATGGAAAGGAAAATTGTGCTAAAGTGTTAGAAGAATAATGCATTAAAAATTTTGGTACTAAATCTTTGAATGATGAGCATGATTGCAATGTTGTTAGTATGAACTCCTTGAATATCCATAGTACTAATGATGATTGCACTAGTTATGATGAAAATGTCTCCTATAAACATGTCAATTTTTGTGGAGTGCATTGGGTTTGCAAGTATACACCAAATAGGGAAGATAGATATTGCAAGAGGCATAAGTGTTTAGAAACTAAATTGTTGCAAGAAAGTCTTGATGATTGTGCTGAAAAATTCAATATTTTTCGCGCCCCTTGTGAACTTTGCAATGAATATGGCCATTTAAATCTCCAATGCGAATTGTTTCATGACCGAATCGTATCCAAAAATTGTGATAATTTGATTACCCTTGAGCATCATAAAGAGCTCAGTCTTCTTTTGGGGTATGAGGAAATGAAACGAATAATAGAGGGTATTCCAAAGTTTAATCTTGATAGATTCCTTGATTTTGATCTAGAGAAAATTTATATGTATTGTGCGGTGAATTGTATTGAAAATCCTTATATTGCCAATTACATAAAGAAAAGAAAACAAATAGATGATGAAGAGAATGCTAATTAAAGGGAAGATACTTCCCAATGCCCTAATATTATTTCTTATGATGAATCTGGTAATGAGGAGGAGCCTCCTATTCAACCAATCTCATTAATAAGGAGCTCCAAAAGGAGGATTGAACCCACACATGATGTGGTGAAGAAGAAGAAAAGAAAAAGGAAGAGAGGTAAAAAGATATCTCCCCCAAATAATGCTGCTCCTATTACTATTGTGCCTCATGAAAATATAATTGTGGAAGATAATGATACTTCTTATGATCTTGAAAATATTTTTGGCACTTGCTTGGAAAATATGATAATTGCTATACTATTAGTGATATCCATACTATTAATGATGAGAGTGATTATGCTTATAATATGAAAAGGCCCAAGATTGGGGATGCTATGTTTGATGAAGAGGATGTTTTTGAGAATATATTTGCTGCAATTAATGTTTGTCCCAAGCTTGGGGATGCTACGTTTAATGAAGATGATATTTTTAGTCTCCCAAGTTTTGATATGCAAATTTATAATGATGATAGCATGCCTCCTACTTATGATGATTATTGTGATGATACTTATGCTATAAAAAGTAGTGATTATATTTATAAAACTTGTCATGATTATGATTACCCTTTTTCTGAACATTACCTTTTTAATGTGGAAACAATTTATTGTATTCAAGTTTCTTATGATGCTCCCACTATTATTCATGAGAAGAAATTTGCCTATGTGGAGAGTAGTAAATTTTCTATGCTTGTAGATCATGAAAAGAATGCTTTAGATACTGGTTATATTGTTTAATTCATTCATGATGCTACTGAAAATTATTATGAGGGAGGAACATATGCTTGTAGGAATTAAAATAATAACTAGTTTCCTCTCCATGTGCTTAAAGTTTTGAAGTTATGCTTGTTTTACCTTCCTATGCAAGTTGATTCTTGTTCCCACAAGTTGTTTGTTCACAAAATCCCTATGCATAGGAAGTGGGTTAGACTTAAATTTGCTAGTCATATTCTTTATGATGCTCTCTTTATGTTACAATTCTTATCTTTTATGTGAGCATCATTGAAATCATCATGCCTTGCTAGGGGCGTTAAACGATAGCGCTTGTTGGGAGGCAACCCAACTTTATTTTTGTTACTTACTTTTTGCTCCTGTTTAGTAATAAAAAATTTATCTAGCCTCTGTTTAGATGTGGTTTTATGCTTTTAATTAGTGTTTGTGCCAAGTAGAACCGTTGGGAAGACTTGGGGAAAGTCTTTGTGATCATGCTGTAAAAAACAGAAACTTTAGCGCTCACGAGAATTGCTGCCATGTTTTATTGGAGAGTGATATATAGTTAATTATTTTTGCAGATGATTAATATATAAATTCCTCACGTCCATCAATTTATTTGAGAATTTTATGAGTTCCATAAGTATACGTTTGATCCATATTACTATAGACTGTTCTGTTTTTGACAGATTCTGTTTTCCGTGTGTTGTTTGCTTATTTTAATGAATCTATGACTAGTAAAATAGTTTATAAACCATAGAGAAGTAGGAATAAAGTAGGTTTAACACCAATATAAATAAATAATGAGTTTATTACAGTACCTTGAAGTGGTGTTTTGTTTTCTTTCGCTAATGGAGCTTATGAGTTTTCTGTTAAGTTTTGTGTTGTGAAGTTTTCAAGTTTTGGGTAAAGATTCGATGGATTATGGAATAAGGAGTTGCAAAAGCCTAAGATTGGGGATGCCCAAGGCACCCCAAGGTAATATTCAAGGACAACCAAAAGCCTAAGCTTGGGGATGCCCCGGAAGGCATCCCCTCTTTCGTCTTCGTTCATCGGTAACTTTACTTGGAGCTATATTTTTATTCGCCACATGATATGTGTTTTGCTTGGAGAGTCAATTTATTTATTTTGTTTTGCTTGCTGTTTGAATAAAGTATCAAGATCTGAAATTATTAAATGTTATAGAGTCTTCACATAGTTGCATAATTATTCAACTACTCATTGATCTTCACTTATATCTTTCGGAGTAGTTCGTTGTTGCTCTAGTGTTTCACTTACATCTTTTTAGAGCATGGTGGTGGTTTTTACTTTATATAAATAGATGAATTCTCATGCTTCACATATATTATTTTGAGAGTCTTAAATAGAATGGTAATTTTCTTAAATAATCCTAATATGCTAGGCATCCAAGAATAGTAAAAACTTTCTTATGAGTGTGTTGAATACTAAGAGAAGTTTGATGCTTGATTATTGTTTTGAGATATGGAGGTAATAATATCAAAGTCGTGCTAGTTGAGTAGTTGTGAATTTGATAAATGCTTGTTTTGAAGTTTGCAAGTCTCGTAGCATGCACGTATGGTAAATGTTATGTAACAAATTTGAAACATGAGGTGTTTTTTGATTGTCTTCCTTATGAGTGGCGGTCGGGGACGAGCGATGGTCTTTTCCTACCAATCTATCCCCCTAGGAGCATGCACATAGTGCTTGGTTTTTGATGACTTGTAGATTTTTGCAATAAGTATGTGAGTTCTTTATGACTAATGTTGAGTCCATGGATTATACGCACTCTCACCCTTCCATCATTGCTAGCCTCTTCGGTACCGTGCATTGCCCTTTCTCACCTTGAGAGTCGGTGCAAACTTCACCGGTGCATCCGAACCCTGTGATATGATATGCTCTTTCACACATAAACCTCCTTATATCTTCCTCAAAACAGCCACCATACCTACCTATTATGGCATTTCCATAGCCATTCCGAGATATATTGCCATGCAACTTTCCACCGTTCTGTTTATTATGATACACATCATCATTGTCATATTGCTTTGCATGATCATGTAGTTAACATTGTATTTGTGGCAAAGCCACCATTCATAATTTTTCATACATGTCACACTTGATTCATCGCAATCCCGGTACACCGCCGGAGGCATTCATATAGAGTCATACTTTGTTCTAGTATCGAGTTGTAATCTTTGAGTTGTAAATAAATAGAAGTGTGATGATCATCATTTTCTAGAGCATTGTCCCAAGTGAGGAATAAAAAAAGGGTAAGGCCAAAAAAAGAGAAGGCCCAAAAAAAAATAAAAGAGAAAGGCCATAAAAAAGGAGAAGGCCCCCCCCCCCCAAAAATGAAATGAGAGAAAAAGAGAGAAGGAACAATGCTACTATCCTTTGCCACACTTGTGCTTCAAAGTAGCACCATAATCCTCATGATAGAAAGTCTCTTGTTTTGTCACTTTCATATACTGGTGGGGAATTTTTATTATAGAACTTGGCTTGTATATTCCAACAATGGGCCTCCTCAAGTGCCCTAGGTCTTCGTGAGCAAGAAAGTTGGATGCACACCCACTTAGTTTATTTTGTTGAGCTTTCATACATTTATAGCTCTAGTGCATCCGTTGCATGGCAATCCCTACTCCTTGCATTAACATCAACCGATGGGCATCTCCATATCCCATTGATTAGCCTCGTTGATGTGAGACTTTCTCCTTTTTTGTCTTCTCCACATAATCCCCATTATCATATTCTATTCCACCCATAGTGCTATGTCCATGGCTCGCGCTCATGTATTGCGTGAAAGTTTATAAGTTTGAGATTACTAAAGTGTGAAACAATTGCTTGGCTCTTCATCGGGGTTGTGCATGATGAGAGCATTCTTATGTGACAAAAATGGAGCATGACCAAACTATATGATTTTGTAGGGATGAACTTTCTTTGGCCATGTTATTTTGAGAAGACATGATTGCTTAGTTAGTATGCTTGAAGTATTATTATTTTTATGTCAATATGAACTTTTACCTTGAATCTTTCGGATCTGACTATTCATACCACAATTAAGAAGAATTACATTAAAATTATGCCAAGTAGCATTCCACATCAAAAATTCTGTTTTTATCATTTACCTACTCGAGGACGAGCAAGAATTAAGCTTGGGGATGCTGATACGTCTCCAATGTATCTATAATTTTTGATTGTTCCATGCTATTATATTATGTGTTTTGGATGTTTATGGGCTTTATAATCCACTTTTATATTATTTTTGGGACTAACCTATTGACCCAGAGCCCAGTGCTAGTTTTTGTTTTTTCCTTGTTTTAGAGTATCGCAAAAAAGGAAAATCAAACGGAGTCCAATTGACTTGAAACTTCACGGAACTTATTTTTGGAAGGAAAGCAACCCGGGAGACTAGGAGTCCACGCAAGGGAAGCAATGAGGAAGCCACAAGGCAGGGGGGCGCGCCCACCCCCTGGGCACGCCCTTGTGACGCCCCCGATTCAATCGTACACTAATCATACACGCAAACGTGTACGATCAAGATCAGGGACTCACGGGAAGATATCACAACACAACTCTACCAATAAAATAAGTCATACAAGCATCATATTACAAGCCAGGGGCCTCGAAGGCTCGAATACAAGAGCTCGATCATAGACGAGTCAGCAGAAGCAACAATATCTGAGTACAGACATAAGTTAAACAAGTTTGCCTTAAGAAGGCTAGCACAAACTGGGATACAGATCGAAAGAGGCGCAAGCCTCCTGCCTGGGATCCTACTAAACTACTCCTGGTCGTCGTCAGCGGGCTGCACGTAGTAGTAGGCACCTCCCGAGTAGTAGTAGTCGTCATCGACAGTGGCTTCTGGCTCCTGGGCTCCAACATCTGGTCGCAGAAATCGAGTATAGAATGGGGAAAAAGAGGGAGCAAAGCAACCGTGAGTACTCATCCAAAGTACTCGCAAGCAAGGAGCTACACTACATATGTATGCATTGGTATCAAATGGATTAAGGGTATCATATGTGGACTGAACTGCAGAATGCCGGAATAAGAGGGGGATAGCTAGTCCTTTCAAAGACTACGCTTCTGGTAACCTCCATCTTGCAGCAGGAGAAGAGAGTAGATGGTAAGTTCACCAAGTAACATCACATAGCATAAACCTAACCGGCGATCCTCTCCTCGTCGCCCTGTTAGAGAGCGACCACCGGGTTGTATCTGGCACTTGGAAGGGTGTGTTTTATTAAGTATCCGGTTCTAGTTGTCATAAGGTCAAGGTACAACTCCAAGTCGTCCTGTTACCGAAGATCACGGCTATTCGAATAGATTAACTTCCCTACAGGGGTGCACCACATTTCCCAACATGCTCGATCCCCTTTGTCCGGACACACTTTTCTGGGTCATGCCCGGCCTCGGAAGATCAACACGTCGTAGCCCTACCTAGGCACAACAGAGAGATCAGCACGCCGGTCTAAATCCTATGACACATGGGTCTGGGCCCTCGCCCATTGCACACCTGCACATTGCGAGGGCGGCCGGAGAGCAGACCTAGCCTCCCTTATACAAGAGGAGGCGTTCCAGTCCAACCCGGCGCGCGCCGCTCAGTCACTGACGTCACGAAGGCTTCGGCTGATACCATGACGTCGAGTGCCCATAACTGTCCCCCCGTAGATGCTTAGTGCGTATAGGCCAGTGGCCAGACTCAGATCAAATACCAAGATCTCATTAAACGTGTTATCTTGAAATAACCGTGAACATCGACCAGGGCCAGGCCCACCTCTCTCCTAGGTGGTCTCAACCTGCCCTATCGCTTTGCCACAAAGATTCACACAGAGGGCTGTCGGGAAAGTATGTCCTTCCAGCCCCCAATACATGAATCAACCGCGGGTACTCCTCGAGCCGACCCGTCTTTTGTCACCACAAGTATCATATATTATGTATAAGTATATACCCGTGACCACCTCCCAAGTGATCACAGCCCGATAGTATAGCATGGCAAACGGACAAGAATGTAGGGCCACTGATGGTAAACTAGCATCCTATACTAAGCATTTAGGATTGCAGGTAAGGTATCAATAGTTGTAGCAACAATGACAGGCTATGCATCAGAATAGGATTAATTGAAAGCAGTAAGAGGCTACACTACTCTAATGCAAGCAGTATAGAGAAGAGTAGGCGATATCTAGTGATCAAGGGGGGGGGGCTTGCCTAGTTGCTCTGGCAAGAGAGCGGGGTCGTCAACACCGTAGCCATACTGGGTAACAGCGGCGTCAGTCTCGGTGTCTAGCGAGAGAAGAGGGGGAAGAAACAATAAATATAATGCAAACAAAAGCATGACGATACATGACATGACAAAACGTGATGCCAAGTGTGCCCTAACGCGGTACGAGGTGGTACCGGTGAAGGGGGAAAACATCCAGGAAAGTATTCCCGTTGTTTCGCGTTTTCGGACAAATGAACCGGAGGGGGAAATTTGCAAGTTTGATAGGTTAGGGATGTGTGGTGGACGAACGGGCTGTGTATCCGGATTCGTCTCGTCGTTCTGAGCAACTTTCATGTACAAAGTTTTTTCATCCGAGGTACGGTTTATTTTATATTAATTTTAAAAGGATAAAATCATTTTTATGATTTATTTAATTATTTTAATGCAACATTATCTAGACATCAGCAGTTGACCTGGTCAACCTGACAGGTGGGCCCCGTTCGTCATTGACACATTTATTAGCAGGTTAATTAAACATGGTCAATTAGTTTAATTAGTGGTTAGGTTAATCTAATCAGGATTAATTAGTTTAATTAATCAATTAATTAATTAACTATTAATTTTATTTATTGATTATTATTTTTTAATCTCTTTTTTGTTAAAACGTTCTGGGCGTGGGGCCCATCTGTCATAGGCCCCAGGGGCCTTAGCGGTTCGGGTGCTGCGGGCGCCGCGGGTGCGGGTGCTGCCCGAGTGTGCGCACGCCTAGGGGCGCGTGGGGCGGCGGACCCGGCAGGGCGCCGGAGCATCAGGGGGCGGTGGCCACGACCGAAGCGGGGCGAGGCTGCGGTGGTGCCCGCAGTAGCCGGAGGCGGCGCTCGGCCGCGGCCCAGCAGGAACTGCGGCAGTGGCCACGGGGAGGCTAGGCCGGAGCCGCAGGGGGAAGCGGGCGGTGACCGAAGGCGGCGCAGAGGGGCGAGGCCACCGTGGCGACGGGGCGCTACAGAGCGGGGGAGGTGAATGGTGGATGGCGGCGAGCAGTGGCCAGAGCCGCGTCGGGGAAGGAAGGGGGCGGCCACGGCGCGGCCCCGGTGCGGCCAGGCGCGGGGCGGCGAAGACGGCAAGCGGCGCGTGCGGGGGTTGGTTGGGTGCGCCAGGGCACGCAGCAGCGCAGCGGCGAGGAGGGAGGGTGCGGGACGCGTTGGCCGTGTGCAGGCCGCGGTGAGGCACAGAGCGGCCCACTCCGGCGACCATTTGGTCGGCCGCGAGCACCAGGAGGACGGCGCGCAGAGGGACGCGGGCAGTGGTGCAGGAAGGGCATGCAAGGGGTGGCCAGAGCGAGCACAACGACGATGAGCAGTGGGCGCATGTGCGCGTGGTGGTGCACGAGAAGACAGAGAGGAGGGAGAGAGTGAGCTCATGGGGGAAAGCAGGGAACGGGGCAGTGGTGCTCGTGGGGGTTGACGGGGACGACGACGATGGAGAGGCAGGCTGGCGAAGAGGAGGAAGCAGGCCGACGGGGGAGCTCCGGGCGCCGGCGTCGACGTATAGGGGCGAGGGGATCGGGAATCCTCCCGATCCAGATCCAATCGAGGGGGAAGTGGGGGGGGGGAGTGAGTGGGGCGACGTGGGGAAACAACTAGGGTTTGGGGGGGGAGGTTATGGGGAGTGCGGGGAGAGTGGCCGGTTGGGCCGGCCTGGTGGGGTGGCCGACGGGGCCGGCTGGGTCGAGGCCCAGTGGGGGCTTTCTCTTACTATTTCTTTTTTCTGATTGTTCTTTTCTTTTTAGTTATTATTCTTTTCTATTTATTTTTAGCTTCCTCTTAGTTTCTGTTTTACAAAAATTATCACTAGTACCTAAACTTGCATTTATAATTATACTACTCTCATAGTAATTATTAACCCAAAACAAAATAGTTTAATATTTAATAAAATCCAGTACGTATTTATTTAATTGTTATAACTACTGTTTTAATTACCTAAGTGCATTTAAACCTTTTATAACAATGTGGCTTCTCCACCATTACTACTTATGCATTATTTGGCTCACTCTGAACATTTTAGTTTTAATATTTGAAAACTTTTATTGTTTGGTTTTACTTTAAAATTTGAATTTTTTAACTAGGTCTCAAACTGACGCGAGTTTATCACAATAACCGAGGTGACATGGCATCATTAGCGTAGGTTCACTGTAGCTTAACTACCCGGGCGTCACAATTCTCCTCCACTACAAGAAATCTCGTCCCGAGATTTAAGAGGCGTAAGGTGGAAGAATACGTTATGGAATTCTAACGATTCATCTTGGTCTTGGTTGCTCTTCTCGAAGAGGTTGATCCATAGCATTGATGTCTTCATTTCTTGGTATCAATGCTTCATGATGAAGTTGTTGTCCTTCCTTCCGAACCTCCACCGTACTTACGAAGGGTCAAGGGATAACTTTGGAAAAACGAACCTTAGAAGGATGATTATCTGGTAGATAGTTCAGGGTATACGGCAAAAAGTATCTCTTGAATTGAACTTAAGAAAAACATCGAGAGCAAAATAAGAAGGTTTCACGAGAAGTTTCGAACGGGTAGGTAATCATTCGATGCCTGAAACAAAGTGTGAAAGGGGCCCAGAGCAACGAGAATAAGTATTGCGTGTGTTACCAAATTAGATCACTAGGAAGGTGGTCCGTGAATTATATACGAGGCCACACACGAGGCACAACCTTGCGAACAGGGGGTGTACAGGAGAGTCAGATTTCGATCCTGTGAAACTGTGGGTTATGGGCCCACCATGTGGGTTAATAGTAGGAAGAGGGGTGATGTCTTGCACGATCATGCAAGCAAGGCATGTTAGAGAATAACCGGTCAGTTATGTTGGCAACATCATTGGTACCAAGGGCGAGGGACGAAGAGAACCATTTTCCTGCTTGTTGAACGAGGCGGACCTATAGGCAAAGTTCTCGTCCATCGGCGTCAACCGAAATGTCATCAACAATAGTAACAGGGTCTTGCTGACATAATTCTACAACGAGGTGTTTACATAAGCAGGAGAATATTACTGCTTAGATCATATAGATCGCAAGAAAGGTTAAACCAAACAATGGAGAGAAAAATATGATTATCCAATTAAACAGAACAATGGAAAGGAAAATGTGTTAAACACATATTTCAAGGGTATATCCTTCCCAAGGACAAGAAGAGCACGATATCCATGATAGGATATAATGTAGAAAACTCTTTAGGTAAGGGGAGAGAAATTTCAGGACATTACCCATACAGCGGTCTTTGGATAATTGAGCAGGAAACATTTAACATTAGGCTTTAAATGTTCTTGTTGAAAATTGGAGTAACATATATATGCTTCGAGATAGCATTGACATGGTCTTCAGGAAAAGGTCAGACTTTGGAAACACAAAGGATCCATCAGGAATAACTTGTAGAATAAGTCTTACAATTTCCTCATGGAAGAATGGATAACCTTGCTGAAAAGGAATCTATAACCATAGGGCCTCCGGCCGGGTGTGCTAAGCACGACATCCTGGATATAAAAGATGGTAATACTCCAAGGTAAGGAAGAACAAATGTTGGATAGCAAGGAACTCAAGGTATAACACAGAACAGGAACAAGTTAGTGTTGGAGGGAAGGCAATAAAGTTGTCGATGATATCACAATTCATCGAGGTGCAAGGATGGTATTTCTCATCATGACTTCGATTGATACCCTAGAAGAGCTCATAAGATTGATGATGATCACGACACAATTGTTGAGAGATTTCCTGAAGATGTAATCCATCGGCGATGACATCAAGTCAAAAGAATGATGAAGCGAAAAGTTATTAGAACCACGGGTACGGCACAAACTCGAAACCAAGCTTGTGGTTTAAGGAGAAATGATATGATGAGGAAAATCGACGTAAGCTTAGCTCATCATCGAAAATTGTGCTCCTGGAAGAAGGACCAGGTAGCACAGTTAAGAGCAGCACGATAAGGATATAGCCGATCAAGCTAGGAATGACTTGAAGGATTATTTAAACTCGTAAGCAACGAAAATTATTTACGGTTATTGAATAGGATTGCGGACTCGATTCACTATTCGGTGTTCTCGGTTGACGAAAACCCAGAACCTAGGAACAATCTTATCCGGTGAGTAATAATAGTTGATGAAGAACCCCTAAGAAGTTATGATGTCCCATGATATCTCGGGATACCATGGGGTAATACTCGACGACAGACCAAAGTGGAGGTTGGACTGGGGTATTGCTCTGCAGAAGACAAATGCTTAAACTTGCACGAGTAATGGTATTTAAAGGAGAACATGGTCGGATCCACGTCCATAGATACAAGATGAACTTATAACAAGGGAATAATTATTTTAAAAGAAGCTTCCATGATAAGGTATGCATCGTTTCCATGGGCATGAACACAGGGTTCAAGGTCGACTCCCACTTCTCCAATGCATAACCTTTCATTCACTTTTCTTTTTCGAAGAAGTTGTAGTGTTGAATTGTCTGGCAAAATACCAGACGCGTATGACTCGTGAAAACTTTCGAGTTCGCACATAATATGGAAGGCATAGGTTCAACCCATCGAGGCATCTTAGGAGCATATACCACAATTTCAGGAATAAATAACACATGCTCGATAGTAGAGCATGCTGGAGAAAGCAGAGGATACAATTTACCAAAGGCATTATGTATCCGAGGAAAGGATCACAAGCTTATAGAATATGAAGGACGTTGTCGGATAAAATCCAACAAAGGATCTGGTGGTCCACAAGGGGTCTGATGTGAGCATCGATACTCAACCAGAGGAAGAAGGAATGCAAGGAGATCAGTTTATGGAAAGAACTGACTAACTCAAAGTTCAAATGCAAAGGAATTATCAATTCCAAGACAAGGGATCAGAAGCAATGCTCTGATTAGGGATGGATAAGTTGAATAGCCTTAGGGGAATAATCGATGGCAAAATTTGATTGGTCTAGATCCAATTCCAGTTAAAAGAATGGAAGCTCAGCTGCAAAGGTAATTTA
Source organism: Triticum aestivum (assembly GCF_018294505.1). Classification (NCBI taxonomy): domain Eukaryota; kingdom Viridiplantae; phylum Streptophyta; class Magnoliopsida; order Poales; family Poaceae; genus Triticum; species Triticum aestivum. Next base: position 132,095,942 of record NC_057812.1, on the reverse strand, counting down.
TAAGGATCAATGATGATTGCGAGCATTTGCAAACATATCGAATCAAATGCTCATTATGACGATGTCAAAGGATGCTAATGAATATCGCTAGTCATATGGAATTAACCATTTTGCAAGCATGTAAGGAAGATGAGGAGCAATAGGCTACCGAGGATTTAAGAAGATTGAATAGCATTTCGAAGAATTTTGCGAAACACATAAACAACTGGGGATGAACGGATACTCGGTAAGTGCAAGGAATATCCGTAGGGGTATTCATGTGGCAATGAACTACAAGGCAGTAGGCACAGGGTATTCTCGGAATAATAGCGAGAATTTTGGGGTATCTTGTAATAACAAGATCAACAGGGAATGATTGTATGAATGGAAATTGTATGTGGTTATCCATAGGGTTTATCGATGGAATGGAATTGCAAGAGCGATGGCACAAAGTCTCGGGAGAATATCTGAGAGTATTGTCAGAACCTTATGTAGAAGCAGTCGATCATTCGGACCGAGGGGCTCTCCGGGAGAAAGTATTTACGAAAACCTAGAGTTAGAGTTAGCAAACCATTTAACCCGAATAGGAGAGAGATCAGAGTCCCAGAGTATAGACGAGGAGCAAAAGATACTAGTACCACCCAATGGTGACGTGGGCCAGTAAGGCACAAAACCATGTTAGTAAAAAGTTTTGTAATGTCTAGACTCGACTTCGGCCAAGGAGTGTGGAAGGAGGATTCCTACAGGCAGTTGGCTCTGATACCAACTTGTGACGCCCCCGATTCAATCGTACAATAATCATACACGCAAACGTGTACGATCAAGATCAGGGACTCACGGGGAAATATCACAACACAACTCTACAAATAAAATAAGTCATACAAGCATCATATTACAAGACATGGGCCTCGGAGGCGCGAATACAAGAGCTCGATCATAGATGAGTCAGCGGAAGCAACAATATCTGAGTACAGACATAAGTTAAACAAGTTGCCTTAAGAAGGCTAGCACAAACTGGGATACAGATCAAAAGAGGCGCAGGCCTCCTGCCTGGGATCCTCCTAAACTACTCCTGGTCGTCGTCAGCGGGCTGCACGTAGTAGTAGGCACCTCCCGAGTAGTAGTAGTCGTCATCGACAGTGGCGTCTGGCTCCTGGGCTCCAACGTCTGGTCGCAGCAATCGAGTATAGAATGGGGAAAAAGAGGGAGCAAAGCAACCGTGAGTACTCATCCAAAGTACCCGCAAGCAAGGAGCTACACTACATATGTATGCATTGGTATCAAATGGATTAAGGGTATCATATGTGGACTGAACTGCAGAATGCCGGAATAAGAGGGGGATAGCTAGTCCTTTAGAAGACTACGCTTCTGGTAACCTCCATCTTGCAGCAGGAGAAGAGAGTAGATGGTAAGTTCACCAAGTAACATCGCATAGCATAAACCTAACCGGCGATCGTCTCCTTGTCGCCCTATTAGAGAGTGATAACCCACAAGTATAGGGGATCGCAACAGCTTTCGAGGGTAGAGTATTCAACCCAAATTTAACGATTCGACACAAGGGGAGCCAAAGAATATTCTCAAGTACTAGCAACTGAGTTGTCAATTCAACCACACTTGGAAACTTAGTATCTGCAGCAAAGTGTTTAGTAGCAAAGTAATATGATAGTGATGGTAACGATAACAAAAGAGTAATGAAAGCAAAGTAATGTTTTTGGTATTTTGTAGTGATTATAACAATTGCAGCTGGAAAGTAAATAAGCGTAAACTAGTACATGGAAAGCTCATAGGCATCAGATCAATGATGGATAATTATGCCGGATGTGGTTCATCATGTAACAGTCATAACATAGGGTGACACAGAACTAGCTCCAATTCGTCAATGTAATGTAGGCATGTATTCCGTATATAGTCATACGTGCTTATGGAAAAGAACTTGCATAAATCTCATCCAACTCATCACCTTCCAGCTAGCCTACGATGGAATTACTCACGCACGGCGGTGAGAATCATGAAATTGGTGATGGAGGATGGTTGATGATGACGACGGCGACGAATCCCCCTCTCCGGAGCCCTGAACGGACTCCAGATCAGCCCTCCCGAGAGGTTTAGGGCTTGGCGGCGGCTCCGTATCGTAAAACGCAATGATTTCTTCTCTCTGATTTTTTTCTCATCGAAACTCAATACATGGAGGTGGAGTTGGAGTCGGAGACGCAACAGGGGGCCCACGAGGTAGGGGCGCGCCCTAGGGGGGCGCCCCCACCCTCATGAGAAGGGTGTGGGCCCCCTGGTCTTCATCTTTGGCGAGGATTTTTATTGTTTTTTCTGAGATGTTCCGTGGAGTTTCAGGTCATTCCGAGAATATTTGTTTTCTGCACATAAAAGAACACCATGGTAATTCTGCTGAAAACAGCGTCAGTCCGGGTTTGTTCCATTCAAATCATACAAGTTAGAGTCCAAAACAAGGGCAAAAGTGTTTGGAAAAGTAGATACGACGGAGACGTATCAGAGGGTAGGACAAAAGATGTCATGCAAGTTCTTTTCCATAAGCACGTATCACTATATACGGAATACATGCCTACATTACATTGATGAATTGGAGCTAGTTCTATGTCACCCTATGTTATGACTGTTACATGATGAACCGCATCCGGCATAATTATCCATCACTGATCCGGTGCCTACGAGTTTTCCATATACTGGTTTACGCTTATTTACTTTCCCGCTGCTACTGTTACAATCACTACAAAATACCAAAAACATTACTTTTGTTGTCTTTACTTTTGTTGCTGCTACCACCACTATCATATTACTTTGCTACTAAACACCTTGCTGCAGATACTAAGTTTCCAGGTGTGGTTGAATTGACAACTCAGTTGCTAATACTTGAGAATATTCTTTGGCTCCCCTTGTGTCGAATCAATAAATTTGGATTGAATACTCTACCCTCGAAAGCTGTTGCGATCCCCTATACTTGTGGGTTATCAAGACTAATTTCTGGCGCCGTTGCCGGGGAGCATAGCTCCATTCTTTGAGTCACTTGGGATTTATATCTGGTGGACACTATGAAGAACTTGAGAGATCCAAAAACCAAGATCTATCCCTCAACTACGAGGGGAGGTAAGGAACTGCCATCTAGCTCTGCACTTGATTCACCTTCTGTTATGAGTAAGTTAGCGACACCTACACCTGCTTCTGCTATTCGTTCTGATATGTCGCATGTCATGGATGATGCCACTTCTGCTGTGCATGATACTTATGATGAAACTGCTTCTATGCCTGATACTACTGTGCCCCTTAGTGAATTTCTTGATGAAAAAATTGCTAGGGCTAGAGAAAAAGAAATAATTGAATCTGGATACGATGATGATAGTGATGATGAAAACATGCCTGTTATTACAGAGGGTTATCTTTTTGATATGGAATCTTTTGCCGCTATTTTTGCTTGCAAAGATAGATATGAGCTTAAGAGGTTATTAATTAAATGGAACAAAGAATCACTTAGAGATAAAATGAGACCTGACCCTGCTTTTGCTACTTCACCTATATGTGTTCCTGATAAAGATTATGTATTCTCTGTTGATCCTGATATAATTACTTCGGTTGAATCTGATCCGTTTTATGGCTATGAATCTAAAACTATTGTGGCACATCTTACTAAGTTAAATGATATAGTTGCCCTGTTTACTAACGATGAGAGATCGCGTTACTTTTATATACTAAAAATATTTCCGTTCTCATTAAAGGGTGATGCTAAGATATGGTTTAATTCTCTTGATCCTGGTTGTGTGCGTAGTCCCCAGGATATGATTTATTACTTCTCTGCTAAATATTTCTCTGCTCATAAGAAACAAGCTGCTTTGAGGGAAATATACAACTTTGTGCAAATTAAAGAAGAGAGTCTCCCACAAGCTTGGGGAGGCTTCTCAAGTTACTTAATGATTTGCCTGATCATCCTCTTAAGAAACCTAAAATACTTGATATCTTTTATAATGGACTAACTGATGCTTCCAGAGATTACCTGGATAGTTGTGTTGGTTCTCTTTTCAGGGAAAGAACACCGGATGAAGCTGAAATTCTATTGAATAATATGTTGACAAATGAAAATAATTGGGCACCTCCTGAGCCAACTCCTGAGCCAGCTCCTACTCCAATTACTGAGCCCATTCCTAAACCAACTCTGAAGAAGAGAGGTGTTTTATTTCTCAGTCCCGAAAATATGCAAGAGGCAAAGAAATCTATGAAAGAAAAAGGTATTAAAGCTGAAGACGTTAAGAATTTACCTCCTATTGAAGAAATACATGGTCTTAATATACCGCCTGTTGAAGAAACATATGATCTTAATTATTTATTTACTGAAGAACCTCCTGATCCCGATATCCCGACACAGGTAGTAAAGGTAAATTCTCTCTATAGATATGATAAAGGTGAAGTCCCTCCTACTAAAATTGCTAGTCAGTGCTTGGAAGAGTTTGATAACTTTATGTTTAAGCAAGACGACTTCAATGCTTATTTTGGTAGACAATTAAAAGCAAATGCTTATATGATTAGACGCTTGGGTGATTATATGGCTAATATTAAAGGTGAACTTAAACTTGTTAGCAAACATGCTTCTATGGTTACCACTCAAGTAGAACAAGTACTTAAGGCTCAAAAAGAAGTGCTTGATGAAATGAATAGTAAGAAAAATGATTATGCTGTTAGAGTGGCTACTAGAACTGGTAGAATGACCCAGGAACCTTTGTATCCTGAAGGCCACCCTAAGAGAATCGAGCAAGATTCTCAAAGAAATAATATTGATGTTCCTAGTTCTTCTAAAAAGAAGAAGAAGAAAAATGATAGAACTGTGCAAACTTCTAGTGAACCTATTGCTGAACCACCTGATAATCCAAATGATATTTCTATGTCTGATGCTGAAACACAATCTGGTAATGAACATGAACCTAGTAAAAATATTAATGATGATGTTCATGATGATGCTCAACCTAGTAATGATAATGATGTAGAAATTGAACCTGATGTTGATCTTGATAACCCACAATCAAAGAATCAACGTTATGATAAAAGAGACTTTGTTGCTAGGAAACATGGTAAAGAAAGGGAACCTTGGGTTCGGAAACCCATGCCTTTTCCTCCGAAACCATCCAAGAAAAAAGATGATGAGGATTTTGAGCGCTTTGCTGAAATGATTAGGCCTATCTTTTTGCGTATGCGATTAACTGATGTGCTCAAAACAAATTCTTATGTTAAATATATGAAGGATATCATTACTAATAAAAGAAAAATACCAGAAGCTGAAATTTCCACCATGCTTGCTAATTATACTTTTAAAGGTGGAATACCAAAGAAACTTGGAGACCCCGGAGTACCTACTATACCTTGCTCCATTAAAAGAAATTATATTAAAACTACTTTATGTGATCTTGGAGCCGGTGTTAGTGTTATGCCTCTCTCTTTATATTTTAGACTTGACTTGAATAAGCTGACACCTACTGAAATATCTTTGCAAATGGCTGATAAATCAACAGCTATACATGTCGGTATTTGTGAGGATGTGCCTGTTGTGGTTGCAAACGTTACTATTTTAACGGACTTTGTTATACTTGATATTCCCGAGGATGATAGTGTGTCTATTATTCTTGGAAGACCTTTTCTTAATACTGGAGGGGCTGTTATTGATTGCAACAAAGGCAATGTCACTTTTCATATTAATGGTAATGAGCATACGGTACACTTTCCGAGGAAACAACCTCAAGTTCATAGTATCAACTCTATTGGAAGAATTCCATCGATTATATTTGGAGGTTTTGAATTTCCTCTTCCTACTGTCAAGAAGAAATATGATATTCTTATTATTGGGGATGTGTATATCCCCGTTGAGGTAACTTAATGTTATTCGAAATTTCTCCGGTTTCATGATTATCGGAATGAGTTTGTTAACAAGACTTGATCAACCTTGTTAGTGGATTCTTTTTGATGAGCATGAGATGGATGAAACTAGAAGCACAACCTTCTATACCCTCTCTATATTTTCTGTTATTTAGATTAAATAAAGAAAAAAAATAGTATTTTTCTGTCTGTTTCCTGACTTACCCGTGCAATATAAAAATATCCCAAAAATAAAAGTCCTCAGAATGACATGCCAATTTAATATGATTTTTTCGGGAATATTTGAGGATTTACTGTGCAAAAATTACCGCGGGAGGAGCTGCCACCTGGCCACGAGGGTGGTGGGCGCGGCCCCCCCTATAGGGCGCGCCCCCTGCCTCGTGGGCCCATGATGGCCCTCCTCCACTTATCCCTGCACCCATCTTCTTCCTCTATCTCACACAAGCCCGAAAAACCAACTCAAGCATGAGTTCCAGCCACTTTTGCTGCGATTTTCGATCTCCTTGCTCAAAGCACCTCTCGCAAAACTGCTTGGGGAGATTGTTCCTTGGTATGTGACTTCTCCATTGGTCCAATTAGTTTTTGTTCTAGTGCTCTATTCTTTGCAAGGTTCAAAATTGCGGATATCGGGTTCGTATCGGATTGCCCTCGACATATCGGATATCGGATATCGGGTGATATATCGGACGATATGTAGTTATATCGGAAATTAAAATTGGTCTATAATTTTCTATCTTAAGTGTTATACTTTCCATGCATTTTTAATATAATATGGAGTAAACCATGGAGATAAAATTGAACACACATCATGCATGCCGAATTCACATGTACGAAAAATTGGTTCTCAGGCATGTAATAACCAAAACAGTAAGAAAAAAGCATAGGATGAAACAAATTAACACATAAAGTCATAAACTCCATATCCAGTTCAAGTGCATCACGATTCACGAGTAAATAGTTCAAACATATTTCAATTAAGTGCGTGTGGGCATAATAGTAAATATTGATCTAGTCGCTTCATTGTAGATTTTAGTCATCATCAAGTAAATTGTCCTCATTCTCTCCATCATCACTTGAAGAATTGTCCATCAACTGCATGGCTGTATCATCTTCGTCACAGTCAGAAGACTCTTCTTCAGCCTCCATGGTGCGGGCTCTCTTTGACTTGCTCGACGAACCTTTGCTTAGTGCTCTCTTCTTCTCATTTACGCCAGCCTGAGCCGGTTCATCTTGTTCACCATCATAATCAGATGCATTTTCACCTTCTCCATCTTGTTCTTCAACAATATTTTCTTGCTGCTGCCCTTCAACGGTCGCCTCCCCTTCAATCCACTCATTCGGTGGTTCATCATCAACAAACTTTACAGCTAATGGGTCTCTCTTCCTTTGAGCATACTTCCACTGAAGCCTCTTGTTAAACATGACATAGACAACAGAATTCAATCTCTTCTGTGTTAATCTCGTCCTTTTCTTGGTATGGACCTACAATGAAGCAGCCATTAAGATCTAAGAAGCACAATACGCTACATGAAAAGGTAGTGCATAAAGTAAGTGATGTGCGTACCCTCTCAAATGCACTCCAATTCCTTTCACACGCAGATGAGCTACACGTCAAATTTAGAATCTTGATAGCCATCTTTCTTAATTCCTTTGCATCCGTGCCATGTGCCGCCCACCAATTTGCTGCAAATATAACCGAATTTAAGTTAGAAATTTGACAAGATAAATATTGTTGAAACCAGAAAGAGAGAGAGAGAGAGAGCTTTTACCTGGGGTGATATGTACTTTTCCTTTGTCGAATAGCCATTGTAGAGCCAAAAGAATCAGTGCCATTAGTGTACATATTTAGCTGGGCAACAATCATGTCTTGTAATTTGTCATTATCATGGTACACGCGACCTGCACACTGTACAACTGCTGCGACGAAAACCTCTTCCTCCAACTCTGCCTTGTTCTCATAATAAAAGAATGGATTCAAGTAATATCCAGCTTTATGCAATGGAGTCTTGAGTTTGTCGTTCCACCTTTCGTCTATAATATCCCAAATGAAACCATATTTCTTTGCATTTCCATCAAAACGGACAGCAATTTCCTTTCTTGCATTTTCAAGATCACCATAAAGGTAACCCATAGCAGGAACATCTCCATCCACCCTTCTAAGTACAAATGCTAGTGGCTCAAAATAGTTTATAAGTCGCAAAATTGATGACCAAAAATCGTTGCCCATGACCAACTTAGCAATAACTTTTCCTGCTTTTTGCTTAGCAAATCTAGAGTCGCTCCACTTTGTTGATCCGAACATTTCTTTCAGTTCTTTTCTTTTGTCATACAGACTTTTCAAATTAAGGTAGAAAGTGGCAAACCGAGTCGTTCCAGCTCGAACTAAATCATGATCACCAGTAAAAGAATGCATCATAGACAACACTCTAGTGTGGGCATAAATGTAACATGTAATAGACTTTGCTTTCTTAATTGTATTCTGCATAGCAGGCTTCTTACCAATGTCCTCAAGCATTAGATCGATGGTATGTGCCGCACAAGCAGTCCAAAATATCTGACGATATTTCTGTTTTAGTAACTTTGCTGCAGCCATGTTATTTGAAGCATTATCGGTCACTACTTGTAAAACCTTCTCCGGACCAATTTCATCTATGCATGAGTGTACCAAAGAGTAGATGTAATTAGCATCATGAACATCTGCGGAAGCATCTATAGCTCGGAGAAACCACACGCCTCTAGCAGAATGAGATACCAAGTTCATTAGGCTTCTTCCCTGTCGATCTGTCCAAGCATCTGTCAAAAGAGATCATCCAGTCAACGACCATGCCTCCTTGTGTGCATTTGCATATTCATCTAGTGATCTGACTCTGTTCTCCAACAAAGGAGTGCCAAGCTGATAAGGAGATGGCTTCTTCAATCGTGGGCCATATTGTCCAATAGCTTCTATCATTAAATCGAATGAATCAAGGCGAACGGCATTTAATGGAATTCCAGCTTGGTAAAACAAATCTGCAATGTATTCATGAGATCTCTGTTTCTCCTTCAACTTGTATGTTTCATTTAGTGTGGTTTGAGTGCTAGTCCGAGAAATTCTTTCCTTTTCCACGAGTTTCTTCTGGTTTCTCACGATAACAGTCAAGTGGTCCTTTATTCAAAGACCTCTTTCGCACTAAACTGGTTGATTGATCTTGCTCATCGTCATCCTCCTCAGCAATATGAACCTGACTTCTAAGTTTGTTCAACTCTTCTTCTTTATCTAGTTTCTTTTGTTCTGCTGCCTCAAGGATAGTCTTCATCTTATCCCTAACATCTTGAGGAAATTGTGTGCATGGGGTAACCTGGCCTCTCAATCCGGCTAAATGTTGCTTCATCCTGGTGATTCCTCCACTGAAGATACTTTTACAGAAATTACATCCAACATTATTCGGGTGCTTCTCACTTGGCGAAAATGCATACTCCCAAGCTGAATCCTTTTTTGGCTTATTTTTGGCTGACACTCCTTCCTGTGTTGCTAATGAAGTCGCACTCGCTGACATGATGATCTAAGAAATTACAAAAAATATTCCTGATTAATAAGCCATAAATCTAAACAAAGAACTAGTGTACTAGTACTAGACGCAACAAAACAGAGCCAATTAATAAGCCATAAGCAAAAGAAATAGTGTACTAGTGCTAGACGCAAGAAGCATTCAAGCAATGAGGCAATACGGACTTGAGGACAGAATGCACACTCGTACTCTATGCTTAAACCTGAGTGCGCATTTGCACTGTTTGCTTAAACCTGAATGCGAATATATTTGTACTCTCTCTCTCTCTCTCAAAACTGAACAAGTGCTCTATTTTTCCTCTGCTTCGTGTGTGCGTGGTAGAAACTGAACTAGCTTGCGCGTGTCTGTGTCCGCCGCCGGCGAGCGAGACGAGGGCCAGCACCCAACAGCCATCACTACTTGCTTGAAGCTCGTGGATTTACAGCTTGCCAGAGAAGGTTGTACCATTGTAGATGATGGACGCCAAAGGAACTAATGGCAAGGATGGAGTAGGGTTCCAGCCGGAGAGCAAAGCAGAACGTCGTGTAGTTAACCGTCCGCCGTCGCAGCCGGCGGCCGCCAGGGGAAAACGTTCAGGATCGTAGCCGCCGCCGCCGTCGCCACCGCTGTGTACTAGTACGCCAAGAAAAAGACCTAGGTCTATTAGTACTAGGCAGGCTTGTGCACGTTTGTGGGCTGGGCTCATCCAGTTTATGTAAATTGGGCAACTTTTACATATCGTCCATATCGGTCAGACATGTATCGGCCTGAAATTGCGGGCTGACCAGCGATATTGCGGCCGGTAAGTTGAGAAACGCAATTCTGGAAACGATAACATAGCTTCGTATCGGTGGGCAGTCAAAACCGATATTGCGGCCGATACGACCGATATTTAAAAGCTTGATTCTTTGCAAAAAATTTCTGCATAGGTGACCATGTTCTTGAACTTGCATGTCAAATTTATATGGTTCTAAGTAGTTCGAATGCTTGATATAGGCTCTAGGCACTTGTGGGAGTAGTTGCTATCAGTTTTATTGAAGTTGGTTCATTTTTGTTTGAAGTTACTAAAAATTTCAGATTGTTTCAGAAAAATAATGAGGAGATTTTTGAGGGGTTCATCGAGCCAAAGCTCGAAGGAAAAGGCACCGAAGCCTAAGTATAATTTGCCGCGCACCACGGAGATTCGGGCGTGTGAATGGCCTTCTGAAGATTTCTTGAGAGCAGCCGGTATCTATGAAGATTTTCATGAATTGGCTCGCAATGCAGGCCTCACCGCTTTCCTCCAAGACCAATGCGATCAGTATCTCTTACTCACAAATACTTTTGTGCAAAACTTTCATTTTCATTCTAGGAACTCACCACCTATGGTGGAGTTTCATTTATATGATGAGCATAAGGAGATGTCACTTTATGATTTCTGTCGGATTTGTTTAATCCCTTTTGAGGGCAAGACAGAAGAACCACATCATGATGATGTGGCTGGGTTTATTGATACTATCACTGTAGGAGAAACTAGAAAGGTTTCTGATGCACGAATCACTAGCATACATTTTCCTGTTTTACGTTACTTTGCATTATTTGCTAGTCGTTGTTTAATTGGACGTGGAAACAGTGGAAACCTTAGTATCCCTGATATAATTATTCTGCACCACGGTTTATACAGTGATAACACTTTTAGTATGGGCGGTATTATTGCTAGATGGTTAATTATGAACCGTACTAAGGGTCCCATCTTTGGAGGTGTCTATGCCACATGCCTAGCTGCACATTTTAACTTACCTATTAGGCATGCTGAGAAGGAAGAAAAGGTGCTGCCCCGTGTTTATCTAGATCATAAAAGTATGGTGGCACATGATTTTATTGTTAAGAATAGGGCAGGAGAGCTTAAGTATCAATTGTTCTTTAACAAACATCATCCTGAAACTATTACATTGCATGCCCCTTCTTTGTTTAATTTTGTAGGACCCTACCTCGTTACGTGGGCTGCCGTCCAAGCTTACAAGAATCCTGCATCAGCCCCGGAACAGGAGCCACAAGATGAGCCTCCACGACAATCTGCTTATTCTTGGGATCCAGAGATGACTGTCAGCCAGTGGCAGTCAGAGTCTTCTTCTTCATCACAGTATGATCCCAACTATCCTTCCTCATCACAGTACAACCCCAACAACTATTATTATGGATATCCGCCAGGCCAGCCGTGGCCATAGACCAACTTAGGCCAAAAGCCTAAGCTTGGGGGAGTACGTATTTCTCACTGACATTACATTTATGTTCACACACACTCATTGCTAGATGTCGGTGCTCATACTTTTTCACTGTAATATCCATGCTAGTTTATTTTCTTTTTCCTGCTTTCTTCTTGTGTGTTTGTTAAACCTTAAGAAAAACTAAAAAAATTAGTAGTAGTTTATTTTTCTGCTGTAGTAGTAATAACTAAAAAAAAAGAAAACCCAAAAATATTCCCCGTTCTTCTTTTGCTTGTTGGGAGCTTTCCCGTGTAAATATTGTTATTTCTTTTCTTTTCTTTGGGGGTCAGTAAGAGAAGACCATAATTGAATTGTTGAAGTGGCTCCTATATGCATTATTCTTGATTTAACTCAGAGCCCATATTGCCTTGTCCTCTCCTGTTTATTCAATGCTCTCAGATTCCAGCTTAGTCCAATGCACGTACACTCTTATTATTATTCACACAATTCGGTTGTGCAAGTGAAAGGCAATTATGATGATATATGATGGGCTGACTGAGATGAGAGAAGCTGGTGTGAACTCGACCTCTTTTGTTTTTTTAAATATGATGAGCCCCTCGTTCTTGATTCAGCTTATTATGAATAAACATGTTTGCAATGACAATTAGAGATCATCGTTGCTTGTGCCATGCTTGATTAGCTATGAGTTATAATGGTTTACCTTGTGTGCCAACATGCTATTGAGGTGGTTATGATGTGGTATGATGGGGTGGTATCCTCCTTTGAATGATTTAAGTGACTTGACTTGGCACATGTTCACGCATGTAGTTGAAACAAATCAACATAGCCTTCACGATATTTATGTTCATGGTGGATTATATCCTACTCATGCTTGCATCCAATGTTTATTAATTTTAATGCATGTACATGGTTGTTGTCTCTCTCTAGTTGGTCTCTTCCCAGTCTTTTGCTAGCCTTCACTTGTACTAAGCGGGAATACTGCTTGTGCATCCAATCCCTTAAACCCCAAAGTTATTCCAGATGAGTCCACTATACCTTCCTATATGCAGTATCTACCTGCCGTTCCAAGTAAATTTGTATGTGCCAAACTCTAGACCTTCAAATAAACATTCTGTTTTGTATGCTCGAATAGCTCATGTATCAACCAAGGTTGTCCTTATATTCCGTGTTAGGCGGGTTATTCTCAAGAGGAGTGGACTCCGCTCCTCACTCACGAGAAAATGGCTGGTCACCGAGATGCCCAGTCCCATACTTTATGCAAACTAAATCAAAATTAATTGCAAACAAAACTCCCCCTGGGACCTGATGTATGTTGGAGGCACTCGTTGTTTCGAGCAAGCCATGGATTGATGCTTGTTGGTGGAGGGGGAGTATAAACTTTACCATTCTGTTTGGGAACCGCCTATAATGTGTTTAGCATGGAATATATCGCCATCTCTTAGTTGTTACGTTGACAATGAAAGTATATCGCTCAAAATACAATTTATCTCTATTTCAAAACCGAGCTCTGGCACCTCTACAAATCCCTGCTTCCCTCTACGAAGGGCCTATCCATTTACTTTTATGTTGGGTCATCACCCTCTTATTAAAAAGCACTAGCTGGAGAGCACAGCTGTCATTTGCATTCATTACTGTTAGTTTATATTGGGTATGACTTTGATTGGATCTCTTTTACCATGAATTACAATGTCTAGTCAGTCCTTGACCTTTAAAGGTGCTCTGCATTTATGTTTTGCAGTCTCAGAAAGGGCTAGCGAGATACCATCTTGTTATATCATATTATGATTGTTTTGAGAAAGTGTTGTCATCTAAGATTTATTATTATGGCTTGCTAGTTGATTATGCTATTGATATGAGTAATTATGAGACCTGGGAATTATTGCAAATGTGGTTAGTTATGATCTATGCTGAAAACTTGAATGCTGGCTTGACATAGTTACAACAACAAGAGCAAACAGAGTTTGTAAAAGTTTTTCTTTCTTTCTTTCAGTTTGTCAACTGAATTGCTTGAGGACAAGCAAGGGTTTAAGCTTGGGGGAGTTGATACGTCTCCGTCGTATCTACTTTTCCAAACACTTTTGCCCTTGTTTTGGACTCTAACTTGTATGATTTGAATGGAACTAACCCGGACTGACGTTGTTTTCAGCAGAATTACCATGGTGTTCTTTTATGTGCAGAAAACAAATATTCTCGAAATGACCTGAAACTCCACGGAACATCTTAGAAAAAACAATAAAAAATCCTTGCCAAAGATGAAGACCAGGGGGCCCACACCCTTCTCACGAGGGTGGGGGGCGCGCCCCCTACCTCGCGGGCCCCCTGTTGCGTCTCCGACTCCAACTCCACCTTCATATATTGAGTTTCGATGAGAAAAAAATCAAAGAGAAGAAATCATCGCGTTTTACGATACGGAGCCACCGCCAAGCCCTAAAACCTCTCGGGAGGGCTGATCTGGAGTCCGTTCGGGGCTCCGGAGAGGGGGATTCGTCGCCGTCGTCATCATCAACCATCCTCAATCACCAATTTCATGATGCTCACCGCCGTGCGTGAGTAATTCCATCGTAGGCTTGCTGGACGGTGATGGGTTGGATGAGATTTATCATGTAATCGAGTTAGTTTTGTTAGGGTTTGATCCCTAGTATCCATTATGTTCTGAGATTGATGTTGCTATGAATTTGCTATGCTTAATGCTTGTCACTAGGGCCGGCGTGCCATGATTTCAGATCTAAACCTATTATGTTTTCATGAATATATGTGAGTTCTTGATCCTATCTTGCAAGTCTATAGTCACCTACTATGTGTTATGATCCGGCAACCCCGAAGTGACAATAATCGGGACCACTCCCGGTGATGACCATAGTTTGAGGAGTTCATGTATTCACTATGTGCTAATGCTTTGTTCCGGTTCTCTATTAAAAGGAGGCCTTAATACCCCTTAGTTTCCAATAGGACCCCGCTGCCACGGGAGGGTAGGACAAAAGATGTCATGCAAGTTCTTTTCCATAAGCACGTATGACTATATACGGAATACATGCCTACGTTACTTTGATGAATTGGAGCTAGTTCTGTGTCACCCTATGTTATGACTCTTACATGATGAACCGCATCCGACATAATTATCCATCACTGATCCGGTGCCTACGAGTTTTCCATATACTAGTTTACGCTTATTTACTTTCCCGCTGCTACTGTTACAATCACTACAAAATACCAAAAACATTACTTTTGTTGTCTTTACTTTTGTTGCTGCTACCACCACTATCATATTACTTTGCTACTAAACACCTTGCTGCAGATACTAAGTTTCCAGGTGTGGTTGAATTAACAACTCAGCTGCTAATACTTGAGAATATTCTTTGGCTCCCCTTGTGTCGAATCAATAAATTTGGGTTGAATACTCTACCCTCGAAAGCTATTGCGATCCCCTATACTTGTGGGTTATCACCGTCCCGTGGCAGCGGGGTCCTAATGGAAACTATGGGATATTAAGGCCTCCTTTTAATAGAGAACCGGAATAAAGCATTAGCACATAGTGAATACATGAACTCCTCAACCTACGGTCATCACCGGTAAGTATCCCGATTATTGTCACTTTGGGGTTAATGGATCATAACATATAATAGGTGACTATAGACTTGAAAGATATGATCAAGAACTCTCATATATTGATGAAAACATAATAGGTTCAGATCTGAAATCATGGCACTCGGGCCCTACTGACAAGCATTAAGCATAGCAAAGTCATAGCAACATCAATCTCAGAACATAGTGGATACTAGGGATCAAACCCTAACAAAACTAACTCGATTACATGGTGAATCTCATCCAACCCATCACCATCCAGCAAGCCTACAATGAATCACTCACGCACAGCGGTGAGCATCATGAAATTGGTGATGGAGGATGGTTGAGGATGACGACAACGACGAATCCCCCTCTCCGGAGCCCCGAACGGACTCCAGGTCTGCCCTCTCGAGAGGTTTTAGGGCTTGGCGGCGGCTCCGTATCGTAAAACGCGATGATTTCTTCTCTCTCATTTTTTTATCCCCGAAAGCAGTTATATAGAGTTGGAGTTGGAGTCGGGAGGTCTCCAGGGGGCCCATGAGGTAGGGGGGCGCGCTCTAGGGGGGGCGCCCCCCGCCCTCGTGGCAAGGGTGTGGGCGCCCTGGTCTTCATCTTTGGCGAGGATTTTTATTATTTATTGTAAGATATTCTGTGGAGTTTCAGGTCATTCCAAGAACTTTTGTTTTCTGCACATAAAACAACATCATGGCAATTCTGCTGAAAACAACGTCAGTCCAGGTTAGTTCCATTCAAATCATACAAGTTAGAGTCCAAAACAAGAGCAAAAGTGTTTGGAAAAGTAGATACGACGGAGACGTATCAACTCCCCCAAGCTTAAACCCTTGCTTGTCCTCAAGCAATTCAGTTGACAAACTGAAAGAAATAAAGAAAAACTTTTACAAACTCTGTTTGCTCTTGTTGTTGTAAATATGTCAAGCTAGCATTCAAGTTTTCAGCAAAGATTATAACTAACCACATTTGCAATAATTCTCAGGTCTCATGATTACCCATATCAATAGCATAATCAACTAGCAAGCCATAATAATAAATCTCGGATGACAACACTTTCTCAAAACAATCATAATATGATATAACAAGATGGTATCTCGCTAGCCCTTTCTGAGACCGCAAAACATAAATGCAGAGCACCTTTAAAGATCAAGGACTGACTAGACATTGTAATTCATGGTAAAAGAGATCCAATCATAGTCACACCCAATGTAAACTAACAATAATGAATGCAAATGACAGCTGCGCTCTCCAGCTAGTGCTTTTTAATAAGAGGGTGATGACTCAACATAAAAGTAAATAGATAGGCCCTTCGCAGAGGGAAGCAGGGATTTGTAGAGGTGCCAGAGCTCGATTTTGAAATAGAGGTGAATAATATTTTGAGTGGTATACTTTCATTGTCAGCATAACAACCAAGAGATGGCGATATCTTCCATGCTACACACATTATAGGCGGTTCCCAAACTAAATGGTAAAGTTTATACTCCTCCTCCACCAACAAACATCAATCCATGGCTTACTCGAAACAACGAGTGCCTCCAACATACATCAAGTCCCAGGGGGAGTTTTGTTTGCAATTATTTTGATTTAGTTTGCATAAAGCATGGGACTGGGCATCCCGGTGACCAGCCATTTATCTCGTGAGTGAGGAGCGGAGTCCACTCCTCTTGAGAAAACCCCGCCTAGCATGGAAGATACAGGCAGCCCTAGTTGATACATGAGCTATTCGAGCATACAAAACATGATGATTATTTGAAGGTTTAGAGTTTGGCACATACAAATTTACTTGGAACGGCAGGTAGATACCGCATATAGGAAGGTATAGTGGACTCATCTGGAATAACTTTGGGGTTTAAGGGATTGGATGCACAAGCAGTATTCCCGCTTAGTACAGGTGAAGGCTAGCAAAAGACTGGGAAGCGACCAACTAGAGAGCGACAACAGCCATGTACATGCATTAAAATTAATAAACATTGGATGCAAGCATGAGTAGGATATAATCCACCATGAACATAAATATCGTGAAGGCTATGTTGATTTGTTTCAACTACATGCGTGAACATGTGCCAAGTCAAGTCACTTAAATCATTCAGAGGAGGATACCACCCTATCATACCACATCATAACCATTTAATAGCATGTTGGCACGCAAGGTAAACCATTATAACTCATAGCTAATCAAGCATGGCACAAGCAACTATGATCTCTAATTGTCATTGCAAACATGTTTATTCATAACAAGCTGAATCAAGAACGATGAACTCATCATATTTACAAAAACAAAAGAGGTCGAGTTCATACCAGCTTTTCTCATCTCAGTCAGTCCATCATATATCATCATAATTGCCTTTCACTTGCACGACCGAACGATGTGAATAATAATAAGAGTGCACGTGCATTGGACTAAGCTGGAATCTGCGAGCATTCAATAAACAGGAGAAGACAAAGCAATATGGGCTCTTGGTTAAATCAACAATAAAGCATATAAGAGCCACTTCAACAATTTAATCATGGTCTTCTCCTACTGACCCCCAAAGAAAAGAAAAGAAATAAAACTATTTACACGGGAAAGCTCCCAACAAGCAAAAGAAGAACAGGAAATATTTTTGGGTTTTCTTTTTAATTACTACTACAAGCATGGAAAGTAAATTAATTAAAGCTACAACTAATTTTTTTGGTTTTTCTTAAGGTTTATTAAACACACAAGAAGAAAGCATAAAAGGAAATAAACTAGCATGGATGATACAATGAAAATGTATGAACACCGACATCTAGCAATGAGTGTGTGTGAACATAAATGTAATGTCGGTGAGAAATACGTACTCCCCCAAGCTTAGGCTTTTGGCCTAAGTTGGTCTATGGCCACGGCTGGCCTGGCTGATATCCATAATAATAGTTGGGGTCGTACTGCGATGAGGAAGAAGAAGGCTCCGATTGCCACTGGCTGGCAATCATCTCCGGATCCCACTGATAGTTAGACTGTCGTGAAGGATCAAATTGTGGTTCCGGTTCTGGCTCCTCGGCTGGTGCAGGGTTCCGGTAGGCATGGATAGCCGTCAACGGAACAAGGTACGTGCCTACAGTCAAATCAAACAAAGAAGGAGCAGGCAAGGTAATAGTCTCAGGATGATGTTTATTAAAGAACAATTGATATTTAAGCTCTCCTGCCCTATTCTTAATAATAAAATCATGTGCCACCATACTTTTATAATCTAAATAAACACGAGGCAACACTTTTTCTTCCTTCTCAGCATGCCTAATAGGTATGTTAAAATGTGCAGCTAGGCATGTAGCATAGATGCCTCCAAAGATGGGACCCTTAATACGGTTCATACTTAACGTCTAGCAATAATGCCGCCCATACTAAAAGTGTTACCACTGTATAAACCTTGGAGCAAAATAATAATATCAGGGATACTAAGGTTTCCACAATTTCCGCGACCAATTAAGCAACGACTAGCAAATAATGCAAAGTAACGTAAGACAGAAAAATGTATGCTACTGATTCGTGCATCGGAAACCTTCCTAGTTTCCCCTACAGTGATAGTATTAATGAATCCCTCCACATCATCACGATGTGGTTCTTCTGTCTTACCCTCAAAAGGGACTAAACAAACCCCAAAAAAATCATAAAGTGACATCTCCTTATGCTCATCATATAAATGAAACTCCACCGTAGGTGGTGAGTTCCTAGAATGAAAATGAAAGTTCTGCACAAAGGTATTTGTGAGTAAGAGATATTGATCGCAGTGGTCGTGGAGGAAACCGGTGAGGCCTGCATTATGAGCCAATTCATGAAAATCTTCATAAATCTCGGCTGCTCTCAAGAATCCTCGGTAGGCCATTCACACGCCCGAACCTTCGCAGTGCGCGGCAAATTATACTTAGGCTTCGGTGCCTTTTCCTTCGAGCTTTGGCTCGATGAGCCCCTCAATAATCTCCTCATCATTTTCTGAAAAATTCTGAAATTTTTAGTAACTTCAAAATAAAAGTAAACCAAACTCAATAATATTGATAGCAACTACTCCTACAAGTGTCTAGAGCCTATATCATGCATCAAAACTACTTTTGACCATATAAATTTGACATGCAAGCTCAAGAACAGGGTCACCTAAGCAGCAAAAATTTGCAATGAATAAAGCACTAGAACAAAAACTAATTGGACCAATGGAGGAGTCACATACCAAGGAACAATCTCCCCAAGCAGTTTTGTGAGAGGTGCTTTGAGCAAGGAGATCGAAAATGGCAGCAAAGAGGCTTGGAACTCGTGCTTGAGCTGGTTTTTCGTGTTTGTGGGAGGAAGAAGAAGAGGATGGGTGCAGGAATAAGTGGAGGAGGGCCACCGTGGGCCCACTAGGCAGGGGGGCGCGCGCCCTCCACCCTCGTGGCAAGGTGGTTGGCCCCCCTGGTGTGTTCTTTGTTCCATAAATCCTCAAATATTCTATAAAAATCATATTTAATTTTCAGGGCATTTGGAGAACTTTTATTTTCGAGGTATTTTTATATTGCACGGATAATCAGATAACAGACAGAAAAATATTTATTTTACTTTATTTCAACTAAATAACAGAAAGTATAGAGAGGGTACAGAAGGTTGTGCTTCTAGTTTCATCCATCTCATGCTCGTCAAAAGGAATCCACTAACAAGGTTGATCAAGTCTTGTTAACAAACTCATTCCGATTAACATGAAACCGGAGAAATTTCGAATAACACTAGGTTACCTCAACGGGGATATGCACATCCCCAATAATAAGTATATCATATTTCTTCTTGACAGTAGGAAGAGGAAATTCAAAACCTCCAAATATAATCGATGGAATTTTTCCGATAGAATTGATACTATGAACTTGAGGTTGTTTCCTCGGAAAGTGTACCGTATGCTCATTACCATTAACATGAAAAGTGACATTGCCTTTGTTGCAATCAATAACAGCCCCTGCAGTATTAAGAAAAGGTCTTCCAAGAATAATAGACATACTATCGTCCTCGGGAATATCAAGAATAACAAAGTCCGTTAAAATAGTAACGTTTGCAACCACAACAGGCACATCCTCACAAATACCGACAGGTATAGCAGTTGATTTATCAGCCATTTGCAAAGATATTTCAGTAGGTGTCAACTTATTCAAGTCAAGTCTACGATATAAAGAGAGAGGCATAACACTAACACCGGCTCCAAGATCACATAAAGCAGTTTTAACATAGTTTCTTTTAATGGAGCATGGTATAGTAGGTACTCCTGGATCTCCAAGTTTCTTTGGTATTCCACCCTTAAAAGTATAATTAGCAAGCATGGTGGAAATTTCAGCTTCTGGTATCTTTCTTTTATTTGTAACAATATCTTTCATGTACTTAGCATAAGGATTCATTTTGAGCATATCAGTCAATCGCATACGCAAAAAGATAGGTCTAATCATTTCAGCAAAGCGCTCAAAATCCTCATCATCCTTTTTCTTGGATGGTTTGGGAGGAAAAGGCATGGGTTTCTGAACCCAAGGCTCTCTTTCTTTACCATGTTTCCTAGCAACAAAGTCTTTCTTATCATAACGTTGATTCTTTGATTGTGGGTTATCAAGATCAACACAGGTTCAATTTCTACATCATTATCATTACTAGGTTGAGCATCATTATGAACATCATCATTAACATTTTCATTAGGTTCATGTTCATTGCCAGATTGTGTTTCAGCATCAGACATAGAATATCATTTGGATTATCAGGTGGTTCAGCAATAGGTTCACTAGAAGTTTGCACAGTTCTATCATTTTTCTTTTTCTTCCTTTTAGAAGAACTAGGTGCATCAATATTATTTCTCTGAGAATCTTGCTCAATTCTCTTAGGGTGGCCTTCAGGATACAAAGGTTCCTGAGTCATTCTACCAGTTCTAGTAGCCACTTTAACAGCATAATTATTTTTCTTACTATTCATCTCATTGAGCAATTCTTTTGAGCTTTAAGTACTTGTTCTACTTGAGTGGTAACCATAGAAGCATGTTTGCTAACAAGTTTAAGTTCACCTCTAATATTAGCCATATAATCACCCAAGTATTTAATCATATCAGCATCTTGTTTTAATTGTCTACCAAAATAAGCATTGAAGTCTTCTTGCTTAAACATAAAATTATCAAACTCATCCAAGCATTGACTAGCAATTTTAGTAGGAGGGATTTCAGCTTTATCATATCTATAGAGAGAATTTACCTTTACTACCTGTGTCGGGTTATCGAGGTCTGGAGGTTCTTCAATAAATAAAGGATTAAGATCATATGTTTCTTCGACAGGCGGTAAATTAAGACCATGTATTTCTTCAATAGGAGGTAAATTCTTAACATCTTATGCTTTAATACCTTTTTCTTTCATAGATTTCTTTGCCTCTTGCATATCTTCGGGATTGAGAAATAGGACACCTCTCTTCTTCGGAGTTGGTTTAGGAATAGGATCATTAATTGGAGCAGGAGCTTAGGAGCTGGCTCAGGAGGTGCCCAATTATTTTCATTTGTCAACATATTATTCAATAAGATTTCAGCTTCATCCGGTGTTCTTTCCCTGAAAAGAGAACCAGCACAACTATCCAGGTAATCTCTAGAAGCATCGGTTAGTCCATTATAAAAGATAACAAGTATTTCATTTTTCTTAAGAGGATGATCAGGCAAAGCATTAAGTAACTTGAGAAGCCTCCCCCAAGCTTGTGGGAGACTCTCTTCTTTAATTTGCACAAAGTTGTATATTTCTTTAAAGCAACTTGTTTCTTATGAGCAGGGAAATATTTAGCAGAGAAGTAGTAAATCATATCTTGGGGACTACGCACACAACCAGGATCAAGAGAATTAAACCATATCTTAGCATCACCCTTTAATGAGAACGGAAATATTTTAAGGATATAAAAGTAGCGAGATCTCTCATCATTAGTGAACAGGGTAGTTATATCATTTAATTTAGTAAGATGTGCCACAACAGTTTCAGATTCATAGCCATGAAAAGGATCAACAAAGAATTCATAATCCTTATCAGTAGCACAGATATGTGAGGTAGCAAAAGCAGGGTCAGGTCTCATCCTAGCATTTAGAGATTGCTTATTCCATTTAGCTAATAACCTTTTGAGTTCATATCTATCTTTGCAAGATAAAATGGCTAAAGAAGCTTCTTGATCAAATAAATAACCCTCAGGAATAACAAGTGATTCTTAATCATCACTTTCATCATCATAATCAGATTCAATATTTTCAATCTCTCTAGCCCTAGCAAGTCGTTCCTCGAGAAAATCACTAAGTGGCATAGTAGTATCAGGCATAGAGGTAGTTTCATCATAAGTATCATGCATAGCAGAAGTAGCATGATCAATAACATGCGACATATCAGAACGAATAGCAGAAGCAGGTTTAGGTGTCGCAAGCTTACTCATAACAGAAGTTGAATCAAGTGTAGAGCTAGATGGCAGTTCCTTACCTCCTCTCGTAGTTGAGGAATAGATCTTGGTTTTTGGATCTCTCAACTTCTTCATAATGATAAGCAGATATAAATCCCTAGTGACTCAAAGAATAGAGCTATGCTCCCCGACAACGGCGCCAGAAAATAGTCTTGATAACCCACAAGTATAGCGGACCACAACACCTTTCGAGGGTAGAGTATTCAACCCAAATTTATTGATTCGACACAAGGGGAGCCAAGAATATTCTCAAGTATTAGCAGCTGAGTTGTCAATTCAACCACACCTGGAAACTTAGTATCTGAAGCAAAGTGTTTAGTAGCAAAGTAATATGATAGTGATGGTAACGGTAACAAAAGAGTAACAAAAGCAAAGTAATGTTTTTGGTATTTTGTAGTGACTGTAACAATAGCAACGGGAAAGTAAATAAGCATAAACCAGTATATGGAAACTCGTAGGCATCGGATCAATGATGGATAATTATGCCGGATGTGGTTCATCATGTAACAGTCATAACATAGGGTGACATAGAACTAGCTCCAATTCGTCAATGTAATGTAGACCTGTATTCCGAATATAATCATACGTGCTTATGGAAAAGAACTTGCACGACATCTTTTGTCCTACCCTCCCATGGCAGCGGGGTCCTAATGGAAACTAAGGGATATTAAGACATCCTTTTAATAGAGAACCGGAACAAAGCATTAGCACATAGTGAATACATGGACTCCTCAAACTACGGTCATCACCGGTAAGTATCCTGATTATTGTCACTTCGGGGTTAATGGATCATCACACATAATAGGTGACCATAGACTTGCAAGATAGGATCAAGAACTCTCATATATTGATGAAAACATAATAGGTTCAGATCTGAAATCATGGCACTCGGGCCCTAGTGACAAGCATTAAGCATAGCAAAGTCATAGCAACATCAATCTCAGAACATAGTGGATACTAGGGATCAAACCCTAACAAAACTAACTCGATTACATGGTGAATCTCATCCAACCCATCACCGTCCAGCAAGCCTACGATGGAATTACTCACGCACGGCGGTGAGCATCATGAAATTGGTGATGGAGGATGGTTGATGATGACGACGGCGACGAATCCCCCTCTCCGGAGCCCCGAACGGACTCCAGATCAGCCCTCCCGAGAGGTTTTAGGGCTTGGCGGCGGCTCCGTATCGTAAAACGTGATGATTTCTTCTCTCTTATTTTTTCTCCCTGAAAGCAGTTATATAGAGTTGGAGTTGGAGTCGGGAGGTCTCCAGGGGGCCCACGAGGTAGGGGGCGCGCCCTAGGGGGGGCGCCCCCCACCCTCGTGGCAAGGGTGTGGCCCCCCTGGTCTTCATCTTTGGCGAGGATTTTTTATTATTTATTGTAAGATATTCCGTGGTGTTTCAGGTCATTCCGAGAACTTTTGTTTTCTGCACATAAAACAACATCATGGCAATTCTGCTGAAAATAGCGTCAGTCCGGGTTAGTTCCATTCAAATCATACAAGTTAGAGTCCAAAACAAATGCAAAAGTGTTTGGAACAGTAGATACGACGGAGACGTATCAGAGAGCGACCACCGGGTTGTATCTGGCACTTGGAAGGGTGTGTTTTATTAAGTATCTGGTTCTAGTTGTCATAAGGTCAAGGTACAACTCCAAGTTGTCCTGTTACCGAAGATCACGGCTATTCGAATAGATTAACTTCCCTGCAGGGGTGCACCACATTTCCCAACACGCTCGATCCCCTTTGTCCGGACACACTTTTTTGGGTCATGCCCGGCCTCGGAAGATCAACACGTCACAGCCCTACCTAGGCACAACAGAGAGGTCAGCACGCCGGTCTAAATCCTATGGCGTAGGGGTCTGGGCCCATCACACATTGCACACCTGCATGTTGCGAGGGCGGCCAGAGAGCAGACCTAGCCTCCCTTATACAAGAGCAGGCGTTTCAGTCCAACCCGGCGCGCGCCACTCAGTCGCTGACGTCACAAAGGCTTCGGCTGATACCACGACGTCGAGTGCCCATAACTGTCCCCGCGTAGATGGTTAGTGCGTATAGGCCAGTGGCCAGACTCAGATCAAATACCAAGATCTCGTTAAACGTGTTATCTTGAAATAACCGCAAACGTCGTCCAGGGCCAGGCCTACCTCTCTCCTAGGTGGTCTCAACCTGCCTTGTCGCTTCACCATAAAGATTCACACAGAGGGCTGTCGGGAAAGTATGTCCTTTCAGCCCCCAATTCGTGAATCAACCGCGGGTACTCCTCGAGCCGACTCGTCTTTTGTCACCACAAGTATCATATATTATTTATAAGTATATACCCGTGACCACCTCCCAAGTGATCACGGCCCGATAGTATAGCATGGCAGACGGACAAGAATGTAGGGCCACTAATGGTAAACTAGCATCCTATACTAAGCATTTAGGATTGCAGGTAAGGTATCAATAGTTGTAGCAAAAATGACAGGCTATGCATCAGAATAGGATTAATGGAAAGCAGTAAGAAGCTAGACTACTCTAATGCAAGAAGTATAGAGAAGAGTAGGCGATATCTGGTGATCAAGGGGGGGGGGCTTGCCTAGTTGCTCTGGCAAGAGAGAGGGGTCGTCAACACCGTAGTCGTACTGGGTAGCAGCGACGCCGGTCTCGGTGTCTAGCGAGAGAAGAGGGGGAAGAAACAATAAATATAATGCAAACAAAAGCATGACGATACATGACATGACAAAACGTGATGCCAAGTGTGCCCTAACGCGGTACGAGGTGGTACCGGTGAAGGGGGAAAACATCCGGGAAAGTATTCCCGTTGTTTCGCGTTTTCGAACAGATGAACTGGAGGGGGAAAGTTGCAAGTTCAATTTGTTAGGGATGTGTGGTGGACGAATGGGCTGCGTATCCAGATTCATCTCGTCATTCTGAGCAACTTTCATGTACAAAGTTTTTTCATCCGAGCTACGGTTTATTTTATATTAATTTTAAAAGGATTAAATCATTTTTATGATTTATTTAATTATTTTAATGCAACATTATCTAGAATAGTGCTTGCTGACATCATCATGATGTCAGCAGTTGACCTGGTCAACCTGACAGGTGGGTCTCGTTCGTCATTGACACATTTAATTAGCGGGTTAATTAAATAGGGTCAATTAGTTTCATTAATGGTTAGGTTAGTCTAATCAGGATTAATTAGTTTAATTAATTCTTTAATTAATTAATTAATAATTTTATTTATTATTTTTTAAATCTCTTTTTTTGTTAAAACGTTCTGGGCGTGGGGCCCATCTATCATAGGCCCCCGGGGCCTTAGCGGTTCGGGTGCTACGGGCGTCGCGGGTGCGGGCGTTGCCCGAGTGGGCGCACGCCTAGGGGCGCGCGGGGCGGCGGACCCGGCAGGGCGCCGGAGCAACAGGGGGCGGTGGCCACGACATGCCCACGACCGAAGCGGGGCGAGGCCGTGGTGGTGCCCACAGCAGCCGGATGCGGCGCTCGGCCGCGGCCCAGCAGGAGCTGCGGCAGTGGCCGCGGGGAGGCTAGGCCGGAGCCGCAGGGGGTAGCGGGCGGTGACCGAAGGTGGCGCAGAGGGGCGAGGCCGCCGAGGTGACGGGGCGCTGCAGAGCGGGGGAGGCGAATGGTGGATGACGACGAGCAGTGGCCAGAGCCGCCTCGCGGAAGGAAGGGGGTGGCCATGGCGCGGCCCCGGTGCGGCCGGGGGCGGGGCGGTGAAGACGGCAAGCGGCGCGTGCGGGGGTTGGTTGGGTGCGCCGGGGCACGTAGCAGCGCAGGGGCGAGGAGGGGGCGCGGGATGCGTTGGTCGTGTGCTGGCCGCGGTGAGGCACGGAGCGGCCCACTCCGGCGACCATTTGGTCGGCCACGAGCACCAGGAGGACGGCGCGCAGAGGGACGCGGGCAGTGGTGCAGGCAGGGCATGCAAGGGGTGGCCAGAGCGAGCACAACGACGACGAGCAGCGGGCGCGTGTGCGCATGGTGGTGCACGAGAAGACAGAGAGGAGGGAGAGGGTGAGCTCACGGGGGAAAGCAGGGAACGGGGCAGTGGTGCTCATGGTGGTCGACGGGGACGACGACGATGGGGAGGCAGGCCGACGGAGAGGAGGAAGCAGGCCGGCGGGGGAGCTTCGGGCGCCGGCATCGATGTATAGGGGCGAGGGGATCGGGAATCCTCCCGATCCAGATCCAATCGAGGGGGGAAGTGGTGGGGGAGCGAGTGGGGCGACGTGGGTAAACGACTAGGGTTTCGGGGGGAGGGTTATGGGGAGTGCGGGGGAGAGTGGCCGGTTGGGCCGGCCTGGTGGGGTGGCCGACGGGGCCGGCTGGGTCGAGGCCCAGTGGGGGCTTTCTCTTTCTATTTCTTTTTTCTGATTGTTCTTTTCTTTTTAGTTATTATTCTTTTCTATTTATTTTTAGCTTCCTCTTAGTTTCTGTTTTATAAAAATTATCACTAGTACCTAAACTTGCATTTATAATTATACTACTCTCATAGTAATTATTAACCCAAAACAAAATAGTTTAATATTTAATAAAATCCAATACGTATTTATTTAATTGTTATAACTACTGTTTTAATTACCTAAGTGCATTTAAACCTTTTATAACACAACTCTACAAATAAAATAAGTCATACAAGCATCATATTACAAGCCAGGGCCCTCGAAGGCTCGAATACAAGAGCTCGATCATAGAAGAGTCAGCGGAAGCAACAATATCTGAGTACAAACATAAGTTAAACAAGTTCTCCTTAAGAAGGCTAGCACAAACTGGGATACAGATCGAAAGAGGCGCAGGCCTCCTGCCTGGGATCCTCCTAAACTACTCCTGGTCGTTATCAGCGGGCTGCACGTAGTAGTAGGCACCTCCCGAGTAGTAGTAGTAGTCGTCATCGACAGTGGCGTCTGGCTCCTGGGCTCCAACGTCTGGTCGCAGCAATCGAGTATAGAATGGGGAAAAAGAGGGAGCAAAGCAACCGTGAGTACTCATCCAAAGTACTCGCAAGCAAGGAGCTACACTACATATGTATGCATTGGTATCAAATTGATTAAGGGTATCATATGTGGACTGAACTGTAGAATGCCGGAAGAGGGGGATAGCTAGTCCTTTCGAAGACTACGCTTCTGGTAACCTCCACCGTGCAGCAGGAGAGGAGAGTAGATGGTAAGTTCACCAAGTAACATCGCATAGCATAAACCTAACCGGCGATCCTCTCCTTGTCGCCCTGTTAGAGAGTGATAACCCACAAGTATAGGGGTTCGCAACATCTTTCGAGGGTAGAGTATTCAACCCAAATTTATTGATTCGGCACAAGGGGAGCCAAAGAATATTCTCAAGTATTAGCAGCTGAGTTGTCAATTCAACCACACCTGCAAACTTAGTATCTACAGCAAAGTGTTTAGTAGCAAAGTAATATGATAGTGAAGGTAACGGTAACAAAAGAGTAACGAAAGCAAAGTAATGTTTTTGGTATTTTGTAGTGATTGTAACAATATCAACGGGAAAGTAAATAAGCGTAAACCAGCATATGGAAAGCTCGTAGGCATCGGATCAATGGTGGATAATTATGTCAGATGTGGTTCATCATGTAACAGTCATAACATAGGGTGACACAGAACTAGCTCCAATTCGTCAATGTAATGTAGGCATGTATTCTGAATATAGTCATACGTGCTTATGGAAAAGAACTTGCATGACATCTTTTGTCCTACCCTCCCGTGGCAGCGGGGTCCTAATGGAAACTAAGGTATATTAAGGCCTCCTTTTAATAGAGAACCGGAACAAAGCATTAGCACATAGTGAATACCTGAACTCCTCAAACTACGATCATCACCGGTAAGTATCCCGATTATTGTCACTTCGGGGTTAACGGATCATAACACATAATAGGTGACTATAGACTTGCAAGATAGGATCAAGAACTCTCATATATGGATGAAAACATAATAGGTTCAGATCTGAAATCATGGCACTCAGGCCCTAGTAACAAGCATTAAGCATAGCAAAGTCATAGCAACATCAATCTCAGAACATAGTGGATACTAGGGATCAAACCCTAACAAAACTAACTCGATTAGATGGTGAATCTCATCCAACCCATCACCATCCAGCAAGCCTACGATGGAATTACTCACGCACGGCGGTGAGCATCATGAAATTGGTGATGGAGGATGGTTGATGATGACGACAGCGACGAATCCCCCTCTCCGGAGCCCCGAACGGACTCCAGATCAGCCCTTCCGAGAGGTTTTAGGGCTTGGCGGCGGCTCCGTATCGTAAAACGCGATGATTTCTTCTCTCCTATTTTTTCTCCCCGAAAGCAGTTATATAGAGTTGGAGTTGGAGTCGGGAGGTCTCCAGGGGGCCCACGAGGTAGGGGGCACGCCCTAGGGGGGAGCCCCCCACCCTGTGGCAAGGGTGTGGGCCCCCTCGTCTTCATCTTTGGCGAGGATTTTTTATTATTTATTGTAAGATATTCTGTGGAGTTTCAGGTCATTCAGAGAACTTTTGTTTTCTGCACATAAAACAACATCATGGCAATTCTACTGAAAACAACGTCAGTCCAGGTTAGTTCCATTCAAATCATACAAGTTAGAGTCCAAAACAAGGGCAAAAGTGTTTGGAAAAGTAGATACGACGGAGACGTATCAACTCCCCCAAGCTTAAACCCTTGCTTGTCCTCAAGCAATTCAGTTGACAAACTGAAAGAAATAAAGAAAAAACTTTTACAAACTCCATTTGCTCTTGTTGTTACAAATATGTCAAGCTAGCATTCAAGTTTTCAGCAAAGATCATAACTAACCACATTTGCAATAATTCTCAGGTCTCATGATTACCCATATGAATAGCATAATCAACTAGCAAGCCATAATAATAAATCTCGGATGACAACACTTTCTCAAAACAATCATAATATGATATAACAAGATGGTATCTCGCTAGCCCTTTCTGAGACCGCAAAACATAAATGCAGAGCACCTTTAAAGATCAAGGACTGACTAGACATTGTAATTCATGGTAAAAGAGATCCAATCATAGTCACACCCAATGTAAACTAACAATAATGAATGCAAATGACAGTTGCGCTCTCCAGCTAGTGCTTTTTAATAAGAGGGTGATGACTCAACATAAAAGTAGATAGATAGGCCCTTCGCAGAGGGAATCAGGGATTTGTAGAGGTGCCAGAGCTTGGTTTTGAAATAGAGGTGAATAATATTTTGAGCGGTATACTTTCATTGTCAACGTAACAACCAAGAGATGACGATATCTTCCATGCTGCACACATTATAGGCGGTTCCCAAACAGAATGGTAAAGTTTATACTCCTCCTCCACCAACAAACATCAATCCATGGCTTGCTCGAAACAACGAGTGCCTCCAACATACATCAGGTCCCAGGGGGAGTTTTGTTTGCAATTATTTTGATTTAGTTTGCATAAAGCATGGGACTGGGCATCCCGGTGACCAGCCATTTATCTCGTGAGTGAGGAGCGGAGTCCGCTCCTCTTGAGAATAACCCGCCTAGCATGGAAGATACAGGCAGCCCTAGCTGATACATGAGCTATTCGAGCATACAAAACAGGATGATTATTTGAAGGTTTAGAGTTTGGCACATACAAATTTACTTGGAACGGCAGGTAGATACCGCATATAGGAAGGTATAGTGGACTCATCTGGAATAACTTTGGGGTTTAAGGGATTGGATGCACAAGCAGTATTCCCGCTTAGTACAGGTAAAGGCTAGCAAAAGACTGGGAAGCGACCAACTAGAGAGCGACAACAACCATGTACATGCATTAAAATTAATAAACATTGGATGCAAGCATGAGTAGGATATAATCCACCATGAACATAAATATCGTGAAGGCTATGTTGATTTGTTTCAACTACATGAATGAACATGTGCCAAGTCAAGTCACTTAAATCATTCAGAGGAGGATACCACCCTTTCATACCACATCATAACCATTTTAATAGCATGTTGGCACGCAAGGTAAACCATTATAACTCATAGCTAATCAAGCATGGCACAAGCAACTATGATCTCTAATTGTCATTGCAAACATGTTTATTCATAACAAGCTGAATCAAGAACGATGAACTCATCATATTTACAAAAACAAAAGAGGTCAAGTTCGTACTAGCTTTTCTCATCTCGGTCAGTCCATCATATATCATCATAATTTCCTTTCCCTTGCACGACCGAACGATGTGAATAATAATAAGAGTGCACGTGCATTGGACTAAGCTGGAATCTGCGAGCATTCAATAAACAGGGGAAGACAAAGCAATATGGGCTCTTGGTTAAATCAACAATAAAGCATATAAGAGCCACTTCAACAATTTAATCATGGTCTTCTCCTACTGGCCCCCAAATAAAAGAAAAGAAATAAAACTATTTACACTTGAAAGCTCCCAACAAGCAAAAGAAGATCAGGAAATATTTTTGGGTTTTCTTTTTAATCACTACTACAAGCATGGAAAGTAAATTAATTAAAATCTACAACTAATTTTTTGGTTTTTCTTAAGGTTTATTAAACACACAAGAAGAAAGCATAAAAGGAAATAAACTAGCATGGATGATACAATGAAAAAGTATGAGCAGCGACATCTAGCAATGAATGTGTGTGAACATAAATGTAATGTCGGTGAGAAATACGTACTCCCCCAAGCTTAGGCTTTTGGCCTAAGTTGGTCTATGGCCACGGCTGGCCTGGCTGATATCCATAATAATAGTTGGGGTCGTACTGCGATGAGGAAGAAGAGGGCTCCAATTGCCACTGGCTGGCAATCATCTCCGGATCCCACTGATAGTTAGACTATCGTGAAGGATCAAATTGTGGTTCCGGTTCTGGCTCCTCGGCTGGTGCAGGGTTCCGGTCAGCATGGATAGCCGTCAACGGAACAAGGTACGTGCCTACAGTCAAATCAAACAAAGAAGGAGCAGGCAAGGTAATAGTCTCAGGATGATGTTTATTAAAGAACAATTGATATTTAAGCTCTCCTGCCCTATTCTTAATAATAAAATCATGTGCTACCATACTTTTATAATCTAGATAAACACGAGGCAACACTTTTTCTTCCTTCTCAGCATGCCTAATAGGTATGTTAAAATGTGCAGCTAGGCGTGTAGCATAGATGCCTCCAAAGATGGGACCCTTAATACGGTTCATACTTAACGTCTAGCAATAATGCCGCCCATACTAAAAGTGTTACCACTGTATAAACCTTGGAGCAAAATAATAATATCAGGGATACTAAGGTTTCCACAATTTCCGTGACCAATTAAGCAACGACTAGCAAATAATGCAAAGTAACGTAAGACAGAAAAATGTATGCTACTGATTCGTGCATCGGAACCTTCCTAGTTTCCCCTACAGTGATAGTATTAATGAATCCCTCCATATCATCATGATGTGGTTCTTCTGTCTTGCCCTCAAAAGGGACTAAACAAATCTGAAAAAAATCTTAAAGTGACATCTCCTTATGCTCATCATATAAATGAAACTCCACCGTAGGTGGTGAGTTCCTAGAATGAAAATGAAAGTTTTGCACAAAGGTATTTGTGAGTAAGAGATACTAATCGCATTGGTCGTGGAGGAAAGCGGTGAGGCGTGCATTATGAGCCAATTCATGAAAATCTTCATAAATCCCGGCTGCTCTCAAGAAATCCTCGGAAGGCAATTCACACGCACGAACCTCCAAGGTGCGCGGCAAATTATACTTAGGCTTCGGTGCCTTTTCCTTCGAGCTTTGGCTCGATGAGCCCCTCAATAATCTCCTCATCATTTTCTGAAAAATTCTGAAATTTTTAGTAACTTCAAAATAAAAGTAAACCAAACTCAGTAATATTGATAGCAACTACTCCTACAAGTGCCTAGAGCCTATATCCTGCATCAAAACTACTTTTGACCATATAAATTTGACATGCAAGCTCAAGAACAGGGTCACCTAAGAAGCAAAAATTTGCAATGAATAAAGCACTAGAACAAAAACTAATTGGACCAATGGAGGAGTCACATACCAAGGAACAATCTCCCCAAGCAGTTTTGTGAGAGGTGCTTTGAGCAAGGAGATCGAAAATGGTAGCAAAACGAGCTTGGACTCGGGTTTGAGCTGGTTTTTCGTGTTTGTGGGAGGAAGAAGAAGAAGATGGGTGCAGGAATAAGTGGAGGAGGGCCACCGTGGGCCCACGAGGCAGGGGGGCGCCCTCCACCCTCATGGCAAGGTGGTTGGCCCCCCGTTGTGTTCTTTGCACCATAAATCCTCAAATATTCTATAAAAATCATATTTAATTTTCAAGGTATTTGTTGAACTTTTATTTTCAAGGTATTTTTATATTGCACGGATAATCAGATAACAGACAGAAAAATATTTATTTTCACTTTATTTCAACTAAATAACAGAAAGTATAGAGAGGGTACAGAAGGTTGTGCTTCCAGTTTCATCCATCTCATGCTTGTCAAAAGGAATCCACTAACAAGGTTGATCAAGTCTTGTTAACAAACTCATTCTGATTAACACGAAACCGGAGAAATTTTGAATAACACTATGTTACCTCAACGGGGATATGCACATCCCCAATAATAAGTATATCATATTTCTTCTTGACAGTAGGAAGAGGAAATTCAAAACCTCCAAATATAAACGATGGAATTTTTCCGATAGAATTGATACTATGAACTTGAGGTTGTTTCCTCGGAAAGTGTACCGTATGCTCATTACCATTAACATGAAAAGTGACATTGCCTTTGTTGCAATCAATAACAGCCCCTACAGTATTAAGAAAAGGTCTTCCAAGAATAATAGACATGCTATCGTCCTCGGGAATATCAAGAATAACAAAGGCCGTTAAAATAGTAACGTTTGCAACCACAACAGGCACATCCTCACAAATACCGACAGGTATAGCAGTTGATTTATCAGCCATTTGCAAAGATATTTCAGTAGGTGTCAACTTATTTAAGTCAAGTCTATGATATAAAGAGAGAGGCATAACACTAACACCGGCTTCAAGATCACATGAAGCAGTTTTAACATAGTTTCTTTTAATGGAGCATGGTATAGTGGGTACTCCTGGATCTCCAAGTTTCTTTGGTGTTCTACCCTTAAAAGTATAATTAGCAAGCATGGTGGAAATTTCAGCTTCTGGTATCTTTCTTTTATTTGTAACAATATCTTTCATGTACTTAGTATAAGGATTCATTTTGAGCATATCAGTCGATCGCATACGCAAAAAGATAGGTCTAATCATTTCAGCCAAGCGCTCAAAATCCTCATCATCCTTTTTCTTGGATGGTTTGGGAGGAAAATGCATGGGTTTCTGAACCCAAGGCTCTCTTTCTTTACCATGTTTCCTAGCAACAAAGTCTTTCTTATCATAACGTTGATTCTTTGATTGTGGGTTATCAAGATCAACAGCAGGTTCAATTTCTACATCATTATCATTACTAGGTTGAGCATCATTATGAACATCATCATTAACATTTTCATTAGGTTCATGTTCATTGCCAGATTGTGTTTCAGCATCAGACATAGATATACCATTTGGATTATCAGGTGGTTCAGCAATAGGTTCACTAGAAGTTTGCACGGTTCTATCATTTTTCTTTTTCTTCCTTTTAGAGGAACTAGGTGCATCAATATTATTTCTCTGAGAATATTGCTCAATTCTCTTAGGGTGGCCTTCAGGACACAAAGGTTCCTGAGTCATTCTACCAGTACTAGTAGCCACTTTAACAGCATAATTATTTTTCTTACTATTCATCTCATTGAGCAATTCTTTTTGAGCTTTAAGTACTTGTTCTACTTGAGTGGTAACCATAGAAGCATGTTTGCTAACAAG
This sequence comes from Triticum aestivum, assembly GCF_018294505.1. Lineage (NCBI taxonomy): Eukaryota > Viridiplantae > Streptophyta > Magnoliopsida > Poales > Poaceae > Triticum > Triticum aestivum. Next base: position 132,061,497 of record NC_057812.1, on the reverse strand, counting down.
TTTAAGTTTACCTCTAATATTAGCCATATAATCACCCAAGTATTTAATCATATCAGCATCTTGTTTTAATTGTCTACCAAAATAAGCATTGAAGTCTTCTTGCTTAAACATAAAATTATCAAACTCATCCAAGCATTGACTAGCAATTTTAGTAGGAGCGATTTCAGCTTTATCATATCTATAGAGAGAATTTACCTTTACTACCTGTGTCGGGTTATCGAGGTCTGGAGGTTCTTCAATAAATAAAGGATTAAGATCATATGTTTCTTCGACAGGCGGTAAATTAAGACCATGTATTTCTTCAATAGGAGGTAAATTCTGAACATCTTCAGCTTTAATACCTTTTTCTTTCATAGATTTCTTTGCCTCTTGCATATCTTCGGGACTGAGAAATAGAACACCTCTCTTCTTTGGAGTTGGTTTAAGAATAGGATCATTAATTGGAGCAGGAGCTGGCTCAGGAGCTGGCTCCGGAGGTGCCCAATTATTTTCATTTGTCAACATATTATTCAATAAAATCTCATCTTCATCAGGTGTTCTTTCCCTGAAAAGAGAACCAGCACAACTATCCAGGTAATCTCTGGAAGCATCGGTTAGTCCATTATAAAAGATATCAAGTATTTCATTTTTCTTAAGAGGATGATCAGGAAAAGCATTAAGTAACTTGAGAAGCCTCCCCCAAGCTTGTGGGAGACTCTCTTCTTTAATTTGCACAAAGTTGTATATTTCCTTTAAAGCAGCTTGTTTCTTATGAGCAGGGAAATATTTAGTAGAGAAGTAGTAAATCATATCCTGGGGACTACGTACACAACCAGGATCAAGAGAATTAAACCATATCTTAGCATCACCCTTTAATGAGAACGAAAATATTTTAAGGATATAAAAGTAGCGAGATCTCTCATCATTAGTGAACAAGGTAGCTATATCATTTAATTTAGTAAGATGTGCCATAACAGTTTCAGATTCATAGCCATGAAAAGGATCAGATTCAACCAAAGTGATTATATCAGGATCAACAGAGAATTCATAATCCTTATCAGTAACACAGATAGGCGAGGTAGCAAAAGCAGGGTCGGGTCTTATCCTAGCATTTAGAGATTGCTTATTCCATTTAGCTAATAACCTTTTGAGTTCATATCTATATTTGCAAGATAAAATAGCTAAAGAAGCTTCTTGATCAAATAAATAACCCTCAGGAATAACAAGTGATTCTTCATCATCTCTTTCATCATCATAATCAGATTCAATATTTTCAATCTCTCTAGCCCTAGCAAGTCGTTCCTCAAGAAAATCACTAAGTGGCATAGTAGTATCAGGCATAGAGGTAGTTTCATCATAAGTATCATGCATAGCAGAAGTAGCATCATCAATAACATGCGACATATCAGAACGAATAGCAGAAGCAGGTTTAGGTGTCGCAAGCTTACTCATAACAGAAGGTGAATCAAGTGGAGAGCTAGATGGCAGTTCCTTACCTCCTCTCGTAGTTGAGGGATAGATCTTGGTTTTTGGATCTCTCAAGTTCTTCATAATGATAAGCAGATATAAATCCCTAGTGACTCAAAGAATAGATCTATGCTCCCCGGCAACGGCGCCAGAAATTAGTCTTGATAACCCACAAGTATAGGGGATCGCAACAGCTTTCAAGGGTAGAGTATTCAACCCAAATTTATTGATTCGACACAAGGGGAGCCAAAGAATATTCTCAAGTATTAGCAGCTGAGTTGTCAATTCAACCACACCTGCAAACTTAGTATCTGCAGCAAAGTGTTTTGTAGCAAAGTAATATGATAGTGATGGTAACGGTAACAAAAGAGTAACGAAAGCAAAGTAATGTTTTTGGTATTTTGTAGTGATTGTAACAATAGCAATGGGAAAGTAAATAAGCGTAAACCAGTATATGGAAAGCTCGTAGGCATCGGATCAATGATGGATAATTATGCCGGATGTGGTTCATCATGTAACAGTCATAACATAGGGTGACACAAAACTAGCTCCAATTCGTCTATGTAATGTAGGCATGTATTCTGAATATAGTCATATGTGCTTATGGAAAAGAACTTGCATGACATCTTTTGTCCTACCCTCCCATGGCAGCAGGGTCCTAATGGAAACTAAGGGATATTAAGGCCCCCTTTTAATAGACCTTTTAATAGAGAACCAGAACAAAGCATTAGCACATAGTGAATACATGGACTCCTCCAACTACGGTCATGTTGGGGAACGTAGCAGAATTTAAAATTTTCTATGCATCACCAATATCAATCTATGGAGTCATCTAGCAACGAGGGAGAGAGGAGTGCATCTACATACCCTTGTAGATCGCGCGTGGAAGCGTTCAAGAGAACGGGGTTGATGGAGTCGTACTCGTCGTGATCCAAATCACCGATGACCAAGTGCCGAACGGACAGCACCTCCGCGTTCAACACACGTACGGTTGGGAAGACGTCTCCTCTGAAAGGACATGTGGTGCCCCCATGTGTGGTTTTGGTAATTGATGACAATCTCTATGGACTAACGGTTGCCTTGATTTATATTTGAAGGATTTGTCCAGAGGATTGTCTTGAAGTCCATGTGTTGGTTTCAAGGAGTTTATGAGATGACCAAAGTGCTTTTCAAGGAATTATCCAAAGATTGGTCATGTGTGAGTTGAGCTTATTGCATGCATGTCTTGAAGAAGAAGACTGTGTGATCATTCATGTTTACCTTCAAGACATCATCCAAATGAAGAGAGTTGGAAAGATTCAATGTTGATCAAGACTAAGTCAAGAGTGAATCAAGTTGATCAACTCACAAAGCATAGAAGAAGTACCGAGAGGGATCAAGTGATCCCATGGTATGGTAAGCATTGTCCATTACGCTTTGTGAACTAACCCATGGTCTACGTGAGAGTTCTTTGTGGGGTTAGGTATGTTTCCATGGTCTTGCGTCAAGAGGAAGATCTCATACAACCCATGGAGGATGACATCAAGTGGTGATCGTCATCAAGTTTGCAGTGTGCAAGTTCAAGTGGAGCAACTCAAAGAGTGGCTCACCCATAGTGGAGTATGGGGAAGCAATCAACTAGTCTTCATCGAGCCAACACAATCAAGAAAGGTGGTCCAACTTGAGGAAGTCAAGATCGTCATCATCTAGCTCAAGTGGACTATGTGCAAGGAAAAGGTTTGCCCTTGATAGGTTTTCTATTTTACCGGTCTCATGGTGGTAGTTGGGAGACCAGGTTGTAGGATCGATTGCCGTACTATCAAGGGGGGCTCTCTAGGGAGTAGCTTGATCGTATCATTAGTCAAGAGCTCAAACCATTGAATCCTTGCATCATCTTTCTTGGTTCTTGTTTGGTTCCATTTGTGAGTCTTAGAGCTTATGGTCATCTTGATGACAAGCTTGAGTTCATCAAAAACGGAGTTCGCATGCATCTTCTATGATGTTTTCGGTGTTGGAGGTTTTACCGGTCTTTTCCGAGGAAGGGTTCTCACCATTTTATTATGGTCCTTTTCTCATTTGCTTCTTATTGTTATTTCTCTCAATATTGTGTTAGCCCTTGTTGTTAGCTTTCCAACAAACTTGGTTTCGTTGAATTCGGAGCTCGTATGCGAAAGTTGTGGCTGTTTTGATATTGCTTGTTTTACACAGAGAGGTTGTACCGCCCCATGGAGAGGTTGTACCGCTTGACCGGTACAACCGGTGTTTGGAGCGGTTGTACCACTCCAAAATTGGTCTGGAGGTTGTACCGGTCATGTACCACTCTACCACCGGACTGGTCTCTGTTGTGGTGCGGTTGTTGGGCGGTTATGGGTCGGTTGTACCGCTTATTGTCTGTTACCGGTTGTACCAGTGCTCTTAGAGGTTGTACCGCTCCTATGTTGTTCTGTACATAACGGGCAGATTCGTGGGGACCTATTTAAGTGGGTCTTCTTCCCCAATGGTTCCCTATCTCTTGAGCTCGTTTTTCCCCCATTGTTGACCTTCTTTGAGCTTGCTAACTCTCAATCCCTCCATGGATTCTTGCTAGTTTTTGAGGGGAAAGAGAGAGGAGATCTAGATCCACATTTCCACCAATCACTTTCTCCTCTATGTGAGGGGAACCCCTTGGATCTAGATCGTGGAGTTCTTGGTGTTCTCCTTCTTGTTATTCCTCTCATTTTCCTCCCTAGCATTAGTTGCTCCGGTGGGATTTGAGAGAGAAGGACTTGGGCACTCCGTGTGCCCTTGCCATTGCGTTTGGTGCATCGGTTTGAGTTCTCCACGGTGATACGTGGAAGTGAAGTTTGAGAAGCTTATTACTCTTGGGTGTTTGGGCATCCTAGAGCTTGTTCCTCTTGGGTGCCTTGGCGCCCTAGACGGTTGGTGTTGTTTGGAGCTCAATCATTGTGGTGTAAAGCTCCGGGCAAGCGTCGGGGTCTCCAATTAGGTTGTGGAGATCGCCCCGAGCAATTTGACGGGTACCGGTGACCGCCCCCAAGGGTTGCCAAAGTGTACGGGTTCGGTGATCGCCCCCAAGGGTTGCCATTTGTACGGGTTCGGTGACCGCCCTCAAGGGTCCCTTAGTGGAATCATGGCATCTTGCATTGTGCGAGGGTGTGAGGAGATTACGGTGGCCCTAGTGGCTTCTTGGGGAGAATTGTGCCTCCACACCGCTCCAAACGGAGATTAGCATCCGCAAGGGTGTGAACTTCGGGATACATCGTCGTCTCCGTGTGCCTCGGTCATCTCTTACCCGAGATCTTTACTTATGCACTTTACTTTGTGATAGCCATATTGTTTCTAGTCATATATCTTGCTATCACATAGTTGCTTATCTTGCTTAGCATGAGTTGTTGGTGCACTTAGGTGAGCCTAGTTGCTTTAGGTTATGTGCTTGACAAATTAACCGCTAGGTTTATTCCGCGTTTGTTCAAGCCTAAATCGTAATTATTTTAAAACGCCTATTCACCCCCCCTCTAGGCGACATCCACGATCTTTCATCCTCCTTCTTGATCCAGCAAGGGGGAAGGAGAGGTTGATGAAGATCCAGCAGCACGACGGCGTGGTGGTGGATGTAGCAGGATCCCGGCAGGGCTTCGCCAAGCGCAAGCGGGGAGGAGAGGTGTTACGGAGGGAGAGGGAGGCGCCAAGAGCAAGGGTGTGGCTGCCCTCCCTCCCCACTCTTTATATAGGGGCCTTGGGGGGCGCCGGCCCTAGAATATGCAATCTCCAAGGGGGGCAGCGGCCAAGGGGTGGCTTCCCCCCCCCCCAAGCCAAGTGGGGGCGCCCCCACCCCTAGGGTTTCCCAACCCTAGGCGCAGGGGAGGCCCAAGGGGGGCGCACCAGCCCACCAGGGGCTGGTTCCCCTCCCACTTCAGCCCATGGGTCCCACCGGGATAGGTGGCCCCACCCGGTGGACCCCCGGGACCCTTCTGGTGGTCCCGGTACAATACCGGCGACCCCTGAAACCTTCCCGATGGCCAAAACTGGACTTCCTATATATAAATCTTTACCTCCGGACCATTCCGGAACTCGTTGTGACGTCCGGGATATCATCCGGGACTCCGAACAACTTTCGGGTTACTGCATACTAATATCTCTACAACCCTAGCGTCACCGAACCTTAAGTGTGTAGACCCTACGGGTTCGGGAGACATGCAGACATGACCGAGATGCCTCTCCGATCAATAACCAACAGCGGGATCTGGATACCCATGTTGGTTCCCACATGCTCCACGATGATCTCATCGGATGAACCATGATGTCGAGGATTCAATCAATCCATATACAATTCCCTTTGTCAATCGATACATTACTTGCCCGAGACTCGATCATCGGTATCCCAATACCTCGTTCAATCTCGTTACCGGCAAATCACTTTACTCGTACCATAATGCATGATCCCGTGATCAACCACTTGATCACATTGAGCTCATTATGATGATGCATTACCGAGTGGGCCCATAGATACCTCTCCGTCATACGGAGTGACAAATCCCAGTCTCGATTCGTGCCAACCCAACAGACACTTTTGGAGATACCTGTAGTGTACCTTTATAGTCACCCAGTTACGTTGTGACGTTTGGCACACCCAAAGCACTCCTACGGTATCCGGGAGTTGCACAATCTCATGTTCTAAGGAAATGATACTTGACATTCGGAAAAGCTACAGCAAACGAACTACACGATCTTTGAGCTATGCTTAGGATTGGGTCTTGTCCATCACATCATTCTCCTAATGATGTGATCCCGTTATCAATGACATCCAATGTCCATAGTCAGGAAACCATGACTATCTTTTGATCAACGAGCTAGTCAACTAGAGGCTCACTAGGGACGTGTTGTGGTCTATGTATTCACACATGTATTACGATTTCCGGATAACACAATTATAGCATGAACAATAGACAATTATCATGAACAAAGAAATATAATAATAACCATTTTATTATTGCCTCTAGTGCATATTTCGAACAGCCTCCCACTTGCACTAGAGTCAATATTCTAGTTACATTGTGATGAATCGAACACCCATGCAGTTCTGGTGTTGATCATGTTTTGCTCTAGGGAGAGGTTTAGTCAACGGATCTGCCACATTCAGGTCCGTATGTACTTTACAAATCTCTATGTCTCCATTTTGAACACTTTCACGAATGGAGTTGAAGCGACGCTTGATATGCCTAGTCTTCCTGTGAAACCTGGGTCCTTGGCAAGGGCAATAGCTCCAGTGTTGTCACAGAAGAGACTCATCGGGCCCGATGCATTGGGTATGACTCCTAGGTCGGTAATGAACTTCTTCGCCCAGATTGCCTCGTGTGCTGCCTCCGAGGCTGCCATGTACTCCGCTTCACATGTAGATCCCGCCACAACGCTTTGCTTGCAACTGCACCAACTTACTGCCCACCATTCAAAATATACACGTATCCGGTTTGTGACTTAGAGTCATCCAGATCCGTGTCAATGCTAGCATCGACGTAACCCTTTACGACGAGCTCTTCGTCACCTCCATAAACGAGAAACATATCCTTAGTCCTTTTCAGGTACTTCGGGATATTCTTGACCGCTGTCCAGTGTTCCATGTCGGGATTACTTTGGTACCTTCCTACCAAACTTACGGCAAGGTTTACATCAGGTCTGGTACACAGTATAGCATACATGATAGACCCTATGACTGAGGCATAGGGGACGACACTCATCTTTTCTCTATCTTCTGTCGTGGTCGGGCATTGAACATGCTTAATCTCGTACCTTGCAATACAGGCAAGAACCCCTTCTTTGACTGATCCATTTTGAACTTCTTCAATATCTTGTCAAGGTACGTACTCTGTGAAAGACCAATGAGGCGTCTCGATCTATCTCTATAGATCTTGATGCCTAATATATAAGCAGCTTCTCCAAGATCCTTCATTGAAAACACTTGTTCAAGTAGGCCTTTATGCTTTCCAAGAATTCTATATCATTTCCCATCAACAATATGTCATCCACATACAATATTAGAAATGCTACAGAGCTCCCACTCACTTTCTTGTAAATGCAGGCTTCTCCATAAGTCTGTGTAAACCCAAACGCTTTGATCATCTCATCAAAACGAATGTTCCAACTCCGAGATGCTTGCACCAGCCCATAAATCGAGCATTGGAGCTTGCACACCTTGTCAGCATTCTTAGGATCGACAAAACCTCCGGCTGCATCATATACAATTCCTCCTTAAGGAAACCATTAAGGAATGCCGTTTTGACGTCCATTTGCCATATCTCATAATCATAGAATGCGGCAATTGCTAACATGATTCGGACGGACTTCAGCTTCGCTACGAGTGAGAAAGTCTCATCGTAGTCAACCCCTTGAACTTGTCGATAACCCTTAGCGACAAACCGAGCTTTATAGATGGTCACATTACCATTCACGTCTGTCTTCTTCTTAAAGATCCATTTATTTTCTATGGCTCGCCGATCATCGGGCAAGTCAGTCAAAGTCCATACTTCGTTTTCATACATGGATCCTATCTCGGATTTCATGGCTTCCAGCCATTTGTCGGAATCCGGGCCCACCATCGCTTCTTCATAGTTCGAAGGTTCACCGTTGTCTAACAACATGATTTCCAAGACAGGGTTGCCGTACCACTCTGGTGCGGAACGTGTCCTCGTGGACCTACGAAGTTCAGTAGCAACTTGATCTGAAGTTTCATGATCATCATCATCAACTTCCTCTCTAATTGGTGCAGGCACCTCAGGAACATTTTCTTGAGCTGCGCCACTTACCGGTTCAAGAGGTAATACTTCATCAAGTTCTACTTTCCTCCCACTTATTTCTTTCGAGAGAAACTCTTTCTCTAGAAAGGACCCATTCTTGGCAACAAAGATCTTGCCTTCGGATCTGAGGTAGAAGGTATACCCAATAGTTTCTTTAGGGTATCCTATGAAGACGCATTTTTCCGATTTGGGTTCGAGCTTTTCAGGTTGAAGTTTCTTGACATAAGCATCGCATCCCCAAACTTTTAGAAACGACAACTTAGGTTTCTTCCCAAACCATAATTCATACGGTGTCGTCTCAACGGATTTTGACGGAGCCCTATTTAAAGTGAATGCGGCAGTCTCTAAAGCATAGCCCCAAAATGACAGCGGTAAATCAGTAAGAGACATCATAGACCGCACCATATCCAATAGAGTGCGATTACGACGTTCGGACACACCATTACGCTGAGGTGTTCCAGGCGGCATGAGTTGTGAAACTATTCCACATTTCCTTAAGTGTGTGCCAAATTCGTGACTCAAGTATTCTCCCCCACGATCTGATCGCAAGAACTTGATTTTCTTGTCACATTGATTCTCAACCTCACTCTAAAATTCCTTGAACTTTTCAAAGGTCTCAGACTTGTGTTTCATTAAGTAGACATACCCATATCTACTCAAGTCATCAGTGAGGGTGAGAACATAACGATAGCCACCGCGAGCCTCATCACTCATTGGACCGCACACATCAGTATGTATAATTTCCAATAAGTTGGTTGCTTGCTCCATCGTTCCTGAGAACGGAGTCTTGGTCATTTTACCCATGAGGCATGGTTCGCACGTGTCAAATGATTCGTAATCATGAGACTCCAAAAGTCCATCTGCATGGAGCTTCTTCATGCGTTTGACACCTATGTGACCAAGGCGGAAGTGCCACAAGTATGTGGGACTATCATTATCAACCTTACATCTTTTGGTATTCACACTATGAATATGTGTAACATTACGCTCGAGATTCATTAAGAATAAACCATTCACCAACGGAGCATGACCATAAAACATATCTCTCATATAAATAGAACAACCATTATTCTCGGATTTAAATGAGTAGCCATCTCGAATTAAACGAGATCCTGATACAATGTTCATGCTCAAATCTGGCACTAAATAACAATTATTGAGGTTTAAAACTAATCCCGTAGGTAAATGTAGAGGTAGCGTGCCGACGGCGATCACATCGACCTTGGAACCATTTTCGACGCGCATCGTCACCTCGTCCTTCGCCAGTCTCCGCTTATTCTGCAGCTCCTGCTTTGAGTTACAAATGTGAGCAACCGCACCGGTATCAAATACCCAGGAGCTACTACGAGTACTGGTAAGGTACACATCAATTACATGTATATCACATATACCTTTAGTGTTGCCGGCCTTCTTGTCCGCTAAGTATTTGGGGTAGTTCCACTTCCAGTGACCACTTCCCTTGCAATAAAAACACTCAGTCTCGGGCTTGGGTCCATTCTTTGGCTTCTTCCCGGCAGCTTGCTTACCGGGCGCGGCAACTCCCTTGCCGTCCTTCTTTAAGTTCTTCTTACCCTTGCCTTTCTTGAACTTAGTGGTTTTATTCACCATCAACACTTGATGTTCCTTTTTGATTTCCACCTCTGCTGATTTCAGCATTGAATATACCTCAGGAATGGTATTTTCCATCCCTTGCATATTGAAGTTCATCACAAAGCTCTTGTAGCTCGGTGGAAGCGACTAAAGGATTCTGTCAATGACCGCGTCATCTAGGAGATTAACTCCCAGCTGAGTCAAGCGGTTACGCAACCCAGACATTTTGAGTATGTGCTCACTGACAGAACTATTTTCCTCCATCTTACAGCTGAAGAACTTGTCGGAGACTTCATATCTCTCGACCCGGGCATGAGCTTGGAAAACCATTTTCAGCTCTTCGAACATCTCATATGCTCCGTGTCTCTCAAAACGCTTTTGGAGCCCCGGTTCTAAGCTGTAAAGCATGCCGCACTGAACGAGGGAGTAATCATCAGCACGTGACTGCCAAGCGTTCATAACGTCTTGGTTCTCTGGGATGGGTGCGTCACCTAGCGGTGCTTCTAGGACATAATCTTTCTTGGCAGCTATGAGGATGATCCTCAGGTTCCAGACCCAGTCCGTATAGTTGCTGCCATCATCTTTCAGCTTGGTTTTCTCTAGGAACGCATTGAAGTTGAGGACAACATGGGCCATTTGATCTACAAGACATATTGTAAAGATTTTGGACTAAGTTCATGATAATTAAGTTCATCTAATCAAATTATTCAATGAACTCCCACTCAGATAGACATCCCTCTAGTCATCTAAGTGAAACATGATCCGAGTTAACTAGGCCGTGTCCGATCATCACGTGAGACGGACTAGTCAACATCGGTGAACATCTTCATGTTGATCGTATCTTCTATACGACTCATGCTCGACCTTTCGGTCTTCGTGTTCCGAGGCCATGTCTGTACATGCTAGGCTCGTCAAGTCAACCTAAGTGTATTGCGTGTGTAAATCTGGCTTACACCCGTTGTATTCGAACGTTAGAATCTATCACACCCGATCATCACGTGGTGCTTCGAAACAACGAACCTTCGCAACGGTGCACAGTTAGGGGGAACACTTTCTTGAAATTATTATGAGGGATCATCTTATTTAAGCTACCGTCGTTCTAAGCAAATAAGATGTAAAACATGATAAACATCACATGCAATCAAATAGTGACATGATATGGCCAATATCATTTGCTCCTTTTGATCTCCATCTTCAGGGCTCCATAATCATCGTTGTCACCGGCATGACACCATGATCTCCATCATCATGTCTTCTTGAAGTTGTCTCGTCATCTATTACTTCTACTACTATGGCTAACGCTTTAGCAATAAAGTAAAGTAATTACATGACGTTTATGTTGACACGCAGGTCATAAATAAATAAAGACAACTCCTATGGCTCCTGCCAGTTGTCATACTCATCGACATGCAAGTCGTGATTCCTATTACAAGAACATGATCAATCTCATACATCACATATATCATTCATCACATCCTTTTGGCCATATCACATCACACGGCACATGCTGCAAAAACAAGTTAGACGTCCTCTAATTGTTGTTGCAAGTTTTTACGTGGCTGCTATAGGTTTCTAGCAAGAACGTTTCTTACCTACGCCAAAACCACAATGTGATATGCCAATTTCTATTTACCCTTCATAAGGACCCTTTTCATCGAATCTGATCCGACTAAAGTGGGAGAGACAGAAATCCGCCAGCCACCTTATGCAACTAGTGCATGTCAATCGGTGGAACCAGTCTCACGTAAGCGTACGTGTAAGGTCGGTCCGGGCCGCTTCATCCCACGATGCCGCCGAATCAAGATAAGACTAGTAACGGCAAGCAAATTGACAATATCCACGCCCACAACTGCTTTGTGTTCTACTCGTGCATAGAAACTACGCATAGACCTAGCTCATGATGCCACTGGTGGGGAACGTAGCAGAATTTTAAAATTTTCTACGCATCACCAAGATCAATCTATGGAGTCATCTAGCAACGAGGGAGAGAGGAGTGCATCTACATACCCTTGTAGATCGCGCGCGGAAGCGTTCAAGACAACGGGGTTGATGGAGTCGTACTCGTCGTGATCCAAATCACCGATGAACAAGTGCCGAACGGACAGCACCTCCGCGTTGAACACACGTACGGTTGGGAAGACGTCTCCTCCTTATTGATCCAGCAAGGGGGAAGAAGAGGTTGATGAAGATCCAGCAGCACGACGGCGTGGTGGTGGATGCAGCAGGATCCCGGCAGGGCTTCGCCAAGCGCAAGCGGGGAGGAGAGGTGTTACGGAGGGAGAGGGAGGCGCCAAGAGCAAGGGTGCGGCTGCCCTCCCTCCCCCTCTTTATATAGGGGGCTTGGGGGGGAGCCGGCCCTAGGAGATACAATCTCCAAGGGGGGCGGCGGCCAAGGGGTGGCTTCCCCCCAAGCCAAGTGGGGGGCGCCCCCACCCCTAGGGTTTCCCAACCCTAGGCGTAGGGGAGGCCCAAGGGGGGGCGCACCAGCCCACCAGGGGCTGGTTCCCCTCCCACTTTAGCCCATGGGGCCCTCCGGGATAGGTGGCCCCACCCGGTGGACCCCCGGGACCCTTCCGGTGGTCCCGGTACAATATCGGCGACCCCCGAAACCTTCCCGATGGCCGAAACTGGACTTCCTATATATAAATCTTTACCTCCGGACCAATCCGGAACTTCTTGTGACGTCCGGGATCTCATCCGGGACTCCGAACAACTTTCGGGTTACTGCATACTAATATCTCTACAACCCTAGCGTCACCGAACCTTAAGTGTGTAGACCCTACGGGTTTGGGAGACATGCAGACATGACCGAGATGCCTCTCCGATCAATAACCAACAGCGGGATCTGGATACCCATGTTGGATCCCACATGCTCCATGATGATCTCATCGGATGAACCACGATGTCGAGGATTCAATCAATCTGTATACAATTCCCTTTGTCAAATGGTACGTTACTTGCCCGAGACTCGATCGTCGGTATCCCAATACCTCGTTCAATCTCGTTACCGGCAAGTCACTTTACTCGTACCGTAATGCATGATCCCGTGATCAACCACTTGATCACATTGAGCTCATTATGATGATGCATTACCGAGTGGGCCTAGAGATACCTCTCCGTCATACGGAGTGACAAATCCCAGTCTCGATTCGTGCCAACCCAACAGACACTTTCAGAGATACATGTAGTGTACCTTTATAGTCACCCAGTTACGTTGTGACGTTTGGCACACCCAAAGCACTCCTACGGTATCCGGGAGTTGCACAATCTCATGGTCTAAGGAAATGATGCTTGACATTCGGAAAAGCTACAGCAAACGAACTACACGATCTTTGAGCTATGCTTAGGACTGGATCTTGTCCATCACATCATTCTCCTAATGATGTGATCCCGTTATCAATGACATCCAATGTCCATAGTCAAGAAACCATGACTATCTTTTGATCAACGAGCTAGTCAACTAGAGGCTCACTAGGGACGTGTTGTGGTCTATGTATTCACACATGTATTACGATTTCCGGATAACACAATTATAGCATGAACAATAGACAATTATCATGAACAAAGAAATATAATAATAACCATTTTATTATTGCCTCTAGGGCATATTTCCAACAGGTCATCATCGGTAAGTATCCCGATTATTATCACTTCGGGGTTAACAGATCATCACACATAATAGGTGACTATAGACTTGCAAGATAGGATCAAGAACTCTCATATATTGATGAAAACATAATAGGTTCAGATCTGAAATCATGGCACTCGGGCCCTAGTGACAAGCATTAAGCATAGCAAAGTCATAGCAACATCAATCTCAGAACATAGTGGATATTAGGGATCAAACCCTAACAAAACTAACTTGATTACATGGTGAATCTCATCCAACCCATCACCGTCCAGCAAGCCTACGATGGAATTACTCATGCACGGCGGTGAGCATCATGAAATTGGTGATGGAGGATGGTTGATGATGACGGCGGCGACGAATCCCCCTCTCCGGAGCCCCGAACGGATTCCAGATCAGCCCTCCCGAGAGGTTTTAGGGCTTGGCAGCGGCTCCGTATCATAAAACGCGATGATTTCTTCTCTCTTATTTTTTTCTCCCCGAAAGCAGTTATATAGAGTTGGAGTTGGAGTCGGGAGGTCTCCAGGGGGCCCACGAGGTAGGGGCGCGCCCTAGGGGGCCCCACCCTCATGGCAAGGGTGTGCCCCCTGGTCTTCATCTTTGGCGAGGATTTTTTATTATTTATTGTAAGATATTCCGTGGAGTTTTAGGTCATTCCGAGAACTTTTGTTTTCTCCATATAAAACAACATCATGGCAATTCTGCTGAAAACAGCGTCAGTCCGGGTTAGTTCCATTCAAATCATACAAGTTAGAGTCCAAAACAAGGGCAAAAGTGTTTGGAAAAGTAGATACGATGGAGACGTATCAGAGAGCGACCACCGGGTTGTATCTGGCACTTGGAAGGGTGTGTTTTATTAAGTATCCGGTTCTAGTTGTCATAAGGTCAAGGTACAACTCCAAGTCGTCCTGTTACCGAAGATCATGGCTATTCAAATAGATTAACTTCCCTGCAGGGGTGCACCACATTTCCCAACACGCTCGATCCCCTTTGTCTGGACACACTTTTCTGGGTCATGCCCGGCCTCGGAAGATCAACATGTCGCACCCTACCTAGGCACAACAGAGAGGTCAGCACGCCGGTCTAAATCCTATGGCGCAGGGGTCTGGGCCCATCACCCATTGCACACCTGCACGTTGCGAGGGCGGCCGGAGAGCAGACATAGCCTCCCTTATACAAGAGCAGGCGTTCCAGTCCAACCCGGCGCGCGCCGCTCAGTCGCTGACGTCACAAAGGCTTCAGCTGATACCACGACGTCGAGTGCCCATAAATGTCCCTGCATAGATGGTTAATGCGTATAGGCCAGTGGCGAGACTCAGATCAAATACCAAGATCTCGTTAAACGTGTTATCTTGAAATAACCGCGAACGTCGACCAGTGCCAGGCCCACCTCTCTCCTAGGTGGTCTCAACCTGCCCTGTCGCTTTGCCACAAAGATTCACATAGAGGGATGTCGGGAAAGTATGTCCTTCCAGCCCCCAATTCATGAATCAACTGCGGGTACTCCTCGAGCCGACCCGTCTTTTGTCACCACAAGTATCATATATTACGTATAAGTATATACCCGTGACCACCTCCCGAGTGATCACAGCCCGATAGTATATCATGGCAGACGGACAAGAATGTAGGGCCACTGATGGTAAACTAGCATCCTATACCAAGCATTTAGCATTGCAGGTAAGTTATCAATAGTTGTAGTAACAATGATAGGCTATGCATCAGAATAGGATTAATGGAAAGCAGTAAGAAGCTACACTACTCTAATGCAAGCAGTATAGAGAAGAGTAGGCGATATCTGGTGAACAAGGGGGGAGGCTTGCCTGGTTGCTCTGGCAAGAGAGAGGGGTCGTCAACACCGTATCCGTACTGGGTAGCAGCGGCGTCGGTCTCGGTGTCTAGCGAGAGAAGAGGGGGAAGAAACAATAAATATAATGCAAACAAAAGCATGACGATACATGACATGACAAAGCGTGATGCCAAGTGTGCCCTAACACGGTACGAGGTGGTACCGGTGAAGGGAGAAAACATCCGGGAAAGTATTCCCGGTGTTTCGCGTTTTCGGACAGATGAACCGGAGGGGGAAAGTTGCGAGTTCGATAGGTTAGGGATGTGTGGTGGACGAACGGGCTGCGTATCCGGATTTGTCTTGTCGTTCTGAGCAACTTTTATGTACAAAGTTTTTTCATCTGAGCTACGGTTTATTTTATATTAATTTTAAAAGGATTAAATCATTTTTATGATTTATTTAATTATTTTAATGCAACATTATCCAGAATAGTGCTTGCTGATGTCATCATGATGTCAGCAGTTGACCTGGTCAACCTGACAGGTGGGTCCCGTTCGTCATTGACACATTTAATTAGCAGGTTAATTAAACAGGGTCAATTAGTTTAATTAGTGGTTAGGTTAATCCAATCAGGATTAATTAGTTTAATTAATTCTTTAATTAAGATTAATTAATTAATAATTTTATTTATTATTATTATTATTTTAATCTTTTTTTTGTTAAAACGTTCTGGGCGTGGGGCCCATCTATCATAGGCCCCAGGGGCCTTAGCGGTTCGTTGCTGCGGGCGCCGCGGGTGCGGGCGTTGCCCGAGTGGGCGCATGCCCAGGGGCGCGCGGGGCGACGGACCCGGCAGGGCGCCGGAGCAGCAGGGGGCGGTGGCCACGGCGTGGCTACGACCGAAGCGGGGCGAGGCCGCGGTGGTGCCCGCAGCAGCCGGAGGCTGCGCTCGGCCGCGGCCCAGCAGGAGCTGCGACAGTGGCCGCTGGGAGGCTAGGCCGGAGCCGCAGTGGGAAGCGAGCGGTGACCGAAGGTGGCGCAGAGGGGCGAGGCCACCGTGGCGATGGGGCGCTGCAGAGCAGGGGAGGCGAATGGTGGACGGTGGCGAGCAGTGGCCAGAGCCGCGTCGGGGAAGGAAGGGGGCGGCCACGGCGCGGCCCCGGTGCGGCCAGGCGCGGGGCGGCGAAGACGGCAAGCGGTGCGTGCGGGGGTTGGTTGGGTGCGCCGGGGCACGCAGCAGCGCAGCGGCGAGGAGGGGGGTGCGGGACGCATTGGCCGTGTGCTGGCCGCGGTGAGGCATGGAGCGGCCCACTCCGGCGACCATTTGGTCGGCCGCGAGCACCAGGAGGACGACGCGCAGAGGGACGCGGGCAATGGTGCAGGCAGGGCGTGCAAGGGGTGGACAGAGCGAGCACAACGGCGACGGGCGCGTGTGCACGTGGTGGTGCACGAGAAGACAGATTGGAGGGAGAGGGTGAGCTCATAGGGGAAAGCAGGGAACGGGGCAGTGGTGCTCGTGGGGGTTGACGGGGACGACGGCGATGGGAAGGCAGGCCGGCGGAGAGGAGGAAGCAGGGCGACGGGGAAGCTCCGGGCGCCGGCGTCGACGTACAAGGGCGAGGGGATCGGGAATCCTCCCCATCCAAATCCAATCGAGTGGGGAAGTGGGGGGGGGGAGCGAGTGGGGCGACGTGGGGAAGCAGCTAGGATTTCGGGGGGGGGTATGGGGAGTGCGGGGGAGAGTGGCTGGTTGGGCCGGCCTGGTGGGGTGGCCGACGGGGCCGGCTGGGTCGAGGCCCAGTGGGGGCTTTCTCTTTCTATTTCTTTTTTCTAATTGTTCTTTTCTTTTTAGTTATTATTCTTTTCTATTTATTTTTAGCTTCCTCTTAGTTTCTGTTTTATAAAAATTATCACTAGTACCTAAATTTGCATTTATAACTATACTACTCTGATAGTAATTATTAACCCAAAACAAAATAGTTTAATATTTAATAAAATCCAATACGTATGTATTTAATTGTTATAACTACTGTTTTAATTACCTAAGTGCAATGAAACCTTTTATAACAATGTGGTTTCTCCACCATTACTACTTATGCATTATTTGGCTCACTCCGAACATTTTAGTTTTAATATTTGAAAACTGTTATTGTTTGGTTTTACTTTAAAATTTGAAAATTTTAACTGGGTCTCGAAGTGACGCGAGTTTATCACAGTAACCGAGGTGACGTGGCATCATTAGCGGAGGTTCACTGTAGCTTAACTACCCGGGCGTCACCCTCCACCCTCGTGGGCCCCTCGTGGCCCCCCTGACATACTTCTTCCGCCTATATATCTCCATATACCCTAAAACGATCGGGGAGCACAATAGATCGGGAGTTCCGCCGCCAGAAGCCTCCGTAGCCACCGAAAGCCAATCTAGACCCGTCCCGGTGCTCTCCATGACGAGGAGGGAGTAGTTCTCCCTCGGAGCTGAGGGTATGTACCAGTAGCTATGTGTTTGATCTCTCTCTCTCGTGTTCTTGAGGTGATACGATCTTGATGTATCGCGAGCTTTGCTATTATATTTGGATCCTATGATGTTTCTTCCCCCATCTACTCTCTTGTAATGGATTGAGTTTCCCCTTTGAAGTTATCCTATCGGATTGAGTCTTTAAAGATTTGAGAACACTTGATGTATGTCTTGCCGTGCATATCTGTGGTGACAATGGGATATCACGTGATTCACTTGATGTATGTTTTGGTGATCAACTTGTGGGTTCCGCCCATGAACCTATGCATAGGGGTTGGCACACGTTTTCGTCGCGATTCTCCGGTAGAAACTTTGGGGCACTCTTTGAGGTTCTATGTGTTGGTTGAATAGATGAATCTGAGATTGTGTGATGCATATCGTATAATCATACCCACGGATACTTGAGGTGACATTGGAGTATCTATGTGACATTAGGGTTTTGGTTGATTTGTGTCTTAAGGTGTTATTCTAGTACGAACTCTAGGGCTGTTTGTGACACTTATAGGAATAGCCCAACGGATTGATTGGAAAGAATAACTTTGAGGTGGTTTTGTACCCTACCATAATCTCTTCGTTTGTTGTCCGCTATTAGTGACTTTGGAGTGACTCTTTGTTGCATGTTGAGGGATAGTTATATGATCCAATTATGTTATTATTGTTGAGAGGACTTGCACTAGTGAAAGTATGAACCCTAGGCCTTATTTCCACACATTGCAATACCGTTTACGCTCACTTTTAGCACTTGTTACCTTGCTGTTTTTATTATTTCAGATTAAAAAAACTATTATCTACTATCCATATTGCACTTGTATCACCATCTCTTCGCCGAACTAGTGCACCTATACAATTTACCATTGTATTGGGTGTGTTGGGGACACAAGAGACTCTTTGTTATTTGGTTACAGGGTTGCTTGAGAGAGACCATCTTCATCCTACGCCTCCTACGGATTGATAAACCTTAGGTCATCCACTTGAGGGAAATTTGCTACTGTCCTATAAACCTCTGCACTTGGAGGCCCAACAACGTCTACAAGAAGAAGGTTGTGTAGTAGACATCATTCCTCCCTTTGGAAGTTACCTCATAGACGGGGGAGGCTTCAGTTGCTATGATTTTTACGAGGACGTGGTCGACGAGCGCATGTGCATCCTGGATGCGGGATACAACCACATTTTTTAAGATCATCATGCGTGCGACGTCCATTTTCGCGTAGGCTGCCATCCAGATGCGATCAAGTAGTCGAGGGTGGCAGGTGCGGCCAATGGATGATTCAACCTTATGGTGTGCGTTATCCTTGACCCACACAGAGTAGTGGCACACCATCTTCCAGAACCTTTCTCTCAGAACGGTCCCTTCGGTCTCACCGAGAAAGCTCTGTGGAGAGAGCTCAGCTGCATAAACATGGTCATTGAGGGTGATTGTGGCGGTGATGGGGAAGGGCGAAGAGAGGGGATGAGGTGACAACCACCTTAGGGCGAGGGGGCAATGGGGTGGGTGTGTAGGCGATACTGGTGGGGGCGACAGAGATTTTACATACCCATGTATGGGCGCGCTCCGGCAAAAAATGGGTGCATATAGGGAAAGGGTGCAGAATGTGACGGCGGCCATTAATTGGCGTTGTTCATGGTGAAAAGGCATTTGCGGCATTGACACATGAGGAAGCGACAACTGTGCGGATGACTACGCCGTTGACCGATCAGCATGCGGGAGGAAGTCAATGTCCAAAACCTTGAAATATGAAGGCTTGCGAGCTCGATATGGAGCACACTACATAAATTATGCCGGTCTATATGCATATAACAATTGTGCTAGAGCATCATTTTGGACCAAAAATCCTACTCTCTTATTTTTAACACTACTTTTAGAAGGGAGAGAGAGGTTGGTGGAATAGTTTGTTGTATTGCTTGAGCCTTGTGGGCATATATATAGGAGTACAATCATCTACTTGGAGTACAAAACAAGCCAGAACAAATCCTAGTCTATCTCGTATTTACTAATAAACATTATACTCAACATCCCCCCGCAGTCACAATGGTAGCGACGCAGACGGGGAGACTGGAGAAGAATCCGAAGGCAAGCCGACGGACACCCCCCACAGTCGTAATGATCGACGCATCACGGAGTCGTGGACGGAGTGGAAACCAACGAGGTTGCTCAAGCAGGCGGTAGACCTTTGTGTCGTTTGTCGATGTAGCCATGAGCGTGGGTGGTGGAGCGGTGGTCGAGGTAGCCGTGCGAAGAATGCCATGGTCGATGTTGAGTCGGGGTGGCCGGTGTCGAGGAAGTCACCGTGGAGCCGTAGGCGCAAGGGGGCGCCGAGTTAGCCTGGGTGCAGGGGTGTCGAAGTAGTGGTGCATCGGGAAGAAGATGTGGTTGACGACGCGTCACGACGGGTTTGCCAAGCCCGGGGACACATCATGGATGAAGGCACGCACCGGTGTTGCCAGCACCGGGCATGCCTAGACAGACGAAGACGAAGTTGACGAAGCGCCGACCAGGCTTGCCAGGCCCGGGGACATGTCATGGATGAAGGCATGCATCGGTGTTGCCAACACCGGGCATGCGTAGACGAGGGACCTGCACGACCTGTACGCCATGTCGGAGAAGTCGAAGGGGCCAGCAGAGAAGAACTCAACGATGATTGCGGCATCCATCGGCGCGGGGCCGATGTCACCAACGGTGGTCAGAGTAGACGAAGTGGTCGGGGTAGATGACGGCGACGCTGGCGACGGGCTGGTGCTTGGACGAAGACGAAGGGGGTGGACGGGCGGCGGCGGCTAAAGAAGAGCGGCGGTGGCGGCCTGACGACGGCGGTGGCGGTGAGGTTAAGAGTGCGGCGGCGATGCTCGAAGTAGGCGAAGAACCCTGACAGCATGACGAAGACCGGCACGGACGATGGCGTTCCCGCGCCAAGGTAGACGGCGCGGCGCATACCACGGGAGGTCGACGCGCTCTGACGGCGGAGCAGACCGCAGGCCGCGGCGCTACGGCCCGAGGGGGCGACGCAGCGGCGGCAGGCGGGTCGGGGCGACGGCAGGGACCGCGGGTCGCGACGCTGCGGCCCGAAGGGGCGACACAACGGCGGTTCGCGAGTCAGTGCAACCACGGGGACGGCCTCGAGGCGGCGACGGGGACCGCGTATCGCGACACTACGGCCCGAAGGGGCGACGCAACGGCGACGCACGAGTCGATGCAGTTGCGAGGAGAACCATGGGGTGGCGGCGCTGCGGCCCAACGGGGCGACGCAGCGGTAGCCGATGCTCGACCGGTGGAGAGGCGCGCTTAACTCGGGGACGATCTTCACGGGACATGCGGAGGCGCGCGTAACCGACGGGCCAGGTTGGTCGCGCGACGGAGATGAGGCAGATCGTGGCGGCGAGCTAGTGATCAAGTCGATCGCGCGCGAGGTCGGGGACGCCGCTCGGTGGAGGCGTGGTGGCGGCGGAGTCCGAAATGAAGCGGGCGACGACGGACGGCGTGTGACGTCGTGCGGACGAGCTTGTCAGCACCGGCACCCGGGCTACCAAAGCAACGCCGGCGCCAGGGCAGTGAGGCCCGAGCGACCAACGGAGTAGTGGCGCCCGAGTTGACGCAGCCGTCCCGACGCAGCCGGGGATGAGGCTGGCGAGGTAGACCGTTGGGCCGCCGTGCAGACGCGGCGGAGGCGGGTGATGTGGATTGATGGGCATGCCGGCGTGCGAGCGACGGCTATGATTGGCCGTCGCATGGTGTGAGGCCGCCGGGTCGGGGTGATGCAGGTGTCCCGGTCGGAGTAGGACGGTGATGGCCGGCGCAGGACGACGGGCGGACCGACGCACGGACGACGGCTAGCCCTGACGGGCCGCCTCGGCACGCGTGGCCTTTGGGTCAGAGGAAAGGCCGGCTGGTCGCGCCGGGGTCGGAGTAGAGGCGCTTGGGGTCGACGGCGGTGGTGGGCGACGCAAACCGATCAAGAATAGATTGGAAAACCAAAAAGAAACCATACGATCAAGATGACCGGCGGGAGAAAGAAAACCCCGGAGTACGGCTCGGGAAAAAGACTCTCTAGGGCAGCCGGTCAACACGACCGGCGGACGAACCCTAGGTACGGGCGGCGCGGCCCCTGGCGGCGGTCATGTAGACCGACCGCCCCGGGGGCGACGCGCGGGTGCGGAAGCGGCGACGGCTAGGGTTTAAGATCGACTTGCGATAGATACCATATTAGAAGGAAGAGAAAGGTTGGTGGAATAGTTCGTTATATTGCTTGAGCCTCGTGAGCATATATATAGAAGTACAATCATCTACTTGGAGTACAAGACAAGCCAAAACAAATCCTAATCCATCCCATCTTTCCTAATAAACATTATACTCAACAACTACACTAATATAAAAAAAACATCTTTATATGATGAGACGGGGGAGTAGCTATCATTCGTATGGCCCCCGCTAGAGTTGCTATAGTGTTGCAGGTAATGCCTGACACGGGTGGCATTTTTTTCTCAAGAATGAACGGACAGAAGAGCTTGTACATAAAGTATGACGTTCTTTTGTTGCCATTATGCACACGCTTTAGGTTCTAGCCTCTAGAATACACATTTGCTGCGTCACCGCTTATTGTCACACCAAACTTCTAGTACTTTATTAAGACATAATATATTTTGTTTTATTAAGACCCCGCCACCTACCGTTGAAAGCAAGGGACAGAGCATCATTCGAGCAGAGCTCACATCACAAGCAAGAAACAGAGCAAACAAAGCTTAGGTGCGCTTGTCATAGATTCCATCGCATAGCTTCATACTCCGTATATTGCACCACCGCTTCATAGCTGTCGATCGAAGCACATCCGCAACCGGTCGAGACAAGATGGCCACGAAGGAGCCGATCCCGCTGCTGACGCCCCACAAGATGGGCCAGTTCGAGCTCTCCCACCGGGTGGTGCTCGCGCCGCTCACGCGCTGCCGCTCCTACGCCAACGTGCCGCAGCCGCACGCGGCGTTGCACTACTCGCAGCGGGCGACAAAGGGCGGCCTGCTCATCGCCGAGGCCACCGGCGTCTCCGCCACCGCCCAGGGGTTTCCTGATACCCCTGGCATCTGGACGCAGCAGCAGGTCAAAGCTTGGAAACCCATCGTTGATGCCGTCCACTCCAAGGGCGCTCTGTTCTTCTGCCAGATTTGGCACGCCTGAAGGGTCTCCTCAAACGGTAAGTTAGGAGTTCATGGCATTTTGTGCTGATGAATTGTACTCCCTCCGTAAACTAATATAAGAGCGTTTAGAATACTAAAGTAGTGATCTAAATGCTCTTATATTAGTTTAAGGAAGTACTGAGTACCGTGACAATTTTTTACCTGATCCTGCGGTTTATTTGTGGCTACTAATTTTGTGCCTTGCTTACACCGCAAATAAAACAGAGTTCCAGCCGGATGGGCATGCGCCGATCTCCAGCACCGACAAGCAGATACCGCCTGATGCTGAGTCCGGCATGGTCTACTCCAAGCCTCGACGGCTTCATACAGACGAGGTACCGTTGATCGTAGACGATTTCAGACGGGCCGCTCGGAATGTCATTGAGGCGGGATTCGATGGTGTCGAGATCCACGGAGCACATGGGTTTCTCTTGGAGCAGTTCATGAAAGATAGCTCAAACGACCGTACTGACAGGTATGGTGGCAGCCTTGAGAACCGATGCCGCTTTGCCGTGGAGGTGATTGATGCTATCGTCCATGAGATTGGCGCGGATCGTGTCGGAATCAGGTTGTCTCCGTTCACCGACTACATGGATTGCTTCGATTCTAATCCACATGTGCTCGGTATCTACATGGTACAACAACTCAATAAGCACAAAGAGTTTCTTTATTGCCACATGGTAGAGCCTCACACGACCATTGTGGATGGTCGCATGCAGATATCCCATGGGCTATTGCCCTTTAGGAAAGCATTTAATGGCACTTTTATTGCCGCGGGAGGGTATGATCGAGAGGAAGGCAACAAAGTGGTGATTGATGGTTATACTGATCTCGTTGCCTATGGGAGGCTATTTCTTGCTAATCCGGATTTGCCTAAGAGATTCGAGCTAGATGTCCCCTTGAACAACTATGACCGGTCCACCTTCTACACGCAGGATCCTGTCATTGGTTACACAGATTATCCTTTCCTTGATGACTCAAATACAGAGTAGTTCATTCACCCAACTTCAATTACTTATGTGGTTCACTTATGTAGTATGCAATGATTTATTCAATATGTGAGTTCACACATGTGCATTGTATAATTTTCACAAATAATTTATTTTTGTTTTCCACTGTAATGCCAAAATATAGGGATATTCATCTTGTGACAAATTTTCGTACGCATTTGTTTTTATTTTAGTACAAGGGTGGATTCAAATTTTTCTTCATTTTGAAAATAAACCCGAGAGATATGCGGTTGTAGCATGTAATGGTTTCACTCACTCATTCAAATTGTTCTCATTATTTAGGTTCTTGAAGTGGTGGCTTTGGATAAACTCATCCATATTCATTGGGATTGATCACTGACGGTAGGTAGAGGAAGGAGGGGCCTTGGGCTTGGCCACCGATGGCGTAAGCACTTCCGTAGCGGTAGCGACACCAATAGGGCCTCTCGATTCCCATATTTCTTCCATCACTCGATCAATTATTTCTTGAACATTGATGCATTGCTTAGCTAGAAATCTCTAGTTAGGTCCCCGTAGCTATACATCTTCTCATCTTGGGAGGATGCACCGACCATTGGGTCAAATAGCTCATTGGACTTAAGTACCACTTTCTCCCGTCACGAATCATCTAGTCTAGGGCAGTTAAACCACCAGATAGTTCACGAGCCTCTGATACCAATTGAAAAAATCGAGATAGACCTAGAGAGGATAAATAGGTATAATTAATAAATTTAATTACTTTATTAGCAATTTTATGAAAGTGTAGGATATAAATGTGAGCCTAACAATTGCTACTCCATCTATCCCAGTGGATAAGTCACATTAGGAGGTGCAACACGACCTGGGTGCAAGCATATTGAAGGAGAAGGAGAAACTGGACCGGTCCTCCTTCAAATCAAAGTTCCAATTTCTCTCTTATAAACGCAACATCATTCACAACAGTTAAGATGATGTCATTTTAGCTATCCCATGCAGGCATTGCCGGATGTTCGCAACCAGTACTGACGTGTCCGCTTGCCTTTTACGATAGCGCAGTCCACTCTGGAGCCGTTTGTACCCAGGTACACTCCGCCACCCTGTCGACGACCTCCACAGCGGCTACCACGCCCTACAGGTGTTCGGTCAAATGCCATTGAGCTTATTTTCGGACCATGTCGTTTTCGCAGAGTACAAAGGATGGCGGGGCACTCGACCATTGATGATGAGTTGTTGTGTGATGCGTGGTTAGCCGTATCCGTGGATTTCGTAGGCAGGAGCAGAGGGAGGACTTTCTGGCAGCAAGTGCACGAATCATTTCACGAACAAAAGCACATTGCGCCCTACGACATGCACATCATCCATGATCGTAATGTGAGGTCGTTATCATATCGATGGTACACCATCCGGCCCATGATCACCAAGTTTTGTCACATAGTTGCTCAGCTGGAGGCAAGGTGGCCATTGCACGCGGCAAAGGAGGAGATCGCAAGCTTGACTTCTTCTTCCTCCTCTACTTGTTGATTGAATCATTCATGCACTCAATGTTGCTCTACACATTGTGTAGCCCGTACGCGCTAACGTGATGTATCACAGGATAGAGGGACGATCATTTACGTACACACATTGTTAGATGAATATGAAGGGGCAGTATGTGTCGGATGACATGACCCATCAAAAAACTTGTTGGGCATCGAATTTGGGACACTGGACTTATATGCATGCTATGTATGAATGATTTTATGCTATTTTCTTTCTAAAATTTGATGAATATCAGCCGGTTTGCATAAATATCGTTCACTAAGTTGAAACTTGGCTTAAAATGTATGTGGACAACGTTCAATGGCGGTCTCCAACTTCCGTGTCCGCGGACGGATCCGAGAAAAAATTTACGGGCCACCGTTAGAGATGCCCTTATTACATCCATTTTTTTGCGGGAAACTGTCGACCTATTCATCTCCAATCATGGCAGTATAACGAACACCAGAAATAATAAAAATTACATCAAGATTCATAGACCACCTAGCGACGACTACGCGCATTGAAGTGAGCCAAGGCGCGCCGCCGTCATCGCCCCTCCCTCATCGTAGTCGGACACAACTTGTTGTAGTAGACAGTCAGTAAGTCGTCATGCTAAAGCCCCATAGAACCAACACACCAGAATAATAACCACAATAAGGTCTTATGTTGTGGGGCGGAGGGAGTATACTTTCAGTGACTTTGTAAAAGTGTGATCGATGAGCTAGCTTTGTGTCTCATTTTTTGTTTGACACACGTATTTTTGTTTGAAGTGCACATGAGGAATATTATTGTGCTTCTTATTCTGATCTGCAATTTACCATAACTTTTCGCATCCCCATACCGTGGTCTCAGAAAGATAACTTTGTAACGTACTCCGTATAAACTAACGTTAACCTTGTGGTCTGTAGTGTTAGGAGGGAGAGAGAGATTTTGGTGAAATATGATTCGTTGTATTGCTTGAGTCTCGTGGTCATATATATAGGAGTACACTAGGAAATATGCACGTGCGTTACAACGGGAGAAAAATAATATCTCAGCATTCCTCACATCCCCGCACACACTCTTCCACGTCCTTTATGGGAACACAACGCGTGATCTATATTGTCGCTTATTCTCCTTCCTGACATCGTCGACGGTGATAGTTCAACCTTTTGTCGATGGAACAATGTGGGCGGCGACCGTCAATAATGGAAGGAGATAGTCAACATTAGTGCTCGGCCGCGTCGGTTAGGTGTCATCGGCTAGCGCCTCGCCTATAGTCACCTCCTCCGTCACCCAAACTATTGTCGGTGTTGCAATTTGCAAGTAAGTCCGCTACAAAAATTATAAACCTAGGCATGATATAAAATAGTCATATACATTGTTTTTGACCACTTGTTTTTTGAGAAATCGTCGAACGTTCAAAAATAAAGGTCGGACTTCAAAGAGCTACATAAATTAAATCATATAAAAATAACATGGCAGCATTCCCCACATCCCCAAACACATTGTTCCACATCCTTTACGTGAACACAACGCACGATCTATATTGTCACTTATCCTCTTTTCTGCCATCGTCGGCTCGCAAGATCTAGATAATAGTAGGGTTGGTCGGCGTGGTGGCGACCACCCAACTGGTGCCTCTTTTTCCTCCGGGTCCGCCTCCATCTCAGAGTTGTGGTTGCGTCCTTATTTGGTTGCTACGCAGCGACCTTCAAGGCACAGTTGCTTTGACCACTCTCTCCTACGACGATGTAACCGGATGGCTTACTAATTGCAGTGCATAAATTTTGTTTGATTGGCATAATTAGCACATAACCAGGCATGAATGTCCCTTTATTATCAGGGTTTATTCTCTTCGGCTAACTTTGCGCTCACGTACCCACAATTTTTTTATTAATTAGAGCAAAACCAGCATATTTTCTTCTATTAGCATGTGCCCACAATTTTTTCAATTATAGGCTATAGCCGACCAGCATATTGTCTTTTATTGACACGTACAAGTTACCTCCGGCAATAATTTATGGAGTACCACGTTCTGCACATGATTCTCGAGACAACTTCCTTATTCTCACACAACCTTTTTATTTCCAGACAACTTAACAACATATAAAAACTGGTGTGATTTAGTATAAAATTCCAAGGTGGGACTATTTCTATCATAACTGCAAGCTAGCTGAGTTGGCTTTCTCCGTTTACACAATAGGGAAGGTTCATGTTCAATCCCATCGCGTCCTTAATTTTTTGCTACTTGTGAGCGCGAGAGAAAAAGAAATGCGTGGTAGGCCCAGTTGGGGATAAGCCAAAAAAATGGGGAACTACGTGTGGAATGGTTGAAACTAAATCTATATGTATATTTTTGCTTTTCTTGGGGCAGCTGCGTGGAGCTAGTGTATGATGCTAGTTGCGTCAAATAGTGTGTGGAACGCACAACCAATCGCGTCTGGACCAGCTAGTGGCAGGCACCGAAATGACCTTTGGTTGCAAGGCACGAGTAATAATTCAGAAAAATGAAGGGTTGAACGATCAAACACATGATCTTAAAGACTCGACCACGTGCTGCTAGCCATGGCAACAAATACCTACTGCTAACCAATGGCCAGCGCGAATATTTAAGAACATACTGCAATGTCAGATTTATAAAAAGATAGATTTTCTTAAAAAATATGAATTGCCGAATATTCTTGGAAAGTGAATATGTTTTGAAATTAAGAATAATGTTTTCCATATTCGTCCATTTTTTTAAAAAATGATTCTTTTAAACGACATCATTTTCTGAAGACATGAGCTTTTTATGAAAACACAAACATTTTTTAAGTTGTGACTGACTTTTGAAAATGGAACATGTTTTGAACATCCAGAACAATTTTATAAAATGTATTTTTAAACGCGAACATTATTTTAAATTTTTGAATATTTTACTAAAACAAATATTTTTCAAATTTGAAATATGTTTTAAACTTATTTTTTTTCAAAATCCAAACCATTTTTAAAAACACAAACAGTTTTTGTGAAAAAATTGAATATGTTCTGAATTTCAAAAACAATTTCGAACGAGATTTTTTTTAAAACATTCATAAAAACAGGAACACAATATTGTAAGTCTGAACATTTTTCAAAAATTTGAAAAATATAATTTCTTAACTTTATTTCAATTTTTTGAAGAAAAAAGGTAAAAAAATATTTGGAAGGAATAACGTAACGGGCCGGCACAGTTTGGGCGTCCTGTGCAAATCTCAGACTATCTGCCGCACAGGGCGTGAAATACAGTTTTTCAGCTTCTTGTGGAGGCAAATAACTGGGCTGGCTTGGCTGGGCCACAGAGTGTGCAGCCGAAGTACAAAAATCTGGGTTGCTAATAAAAAACAGACGGACGCACAAAAATTTAGTACCAACTCGGATAGAAAAATAAATTTAACGGTGAACGGATGGAAACATTAGTTTCAATTTTTGAACAAATCGTTAAAACCAGAATATTATTCGAATTTGGAACAATTTTGAAAAATACAAAGATGTTTTAAAACATGAGAATAATTTTAAAATTTGAACAAATTTGGCACAGCAGAACTAAAATGAAATTCTAATTTTTTTAAAATAGGAAAACATTTTATAATTCGTAGCTTTTTACGACATTTGAATAAAAATTGCAATTACGAACTTTTTTAAAAATCTTGAAGTTTAGAAAAATGTAAAAAATAGACTTAGAATGGGGAAAAGAGAAATTAAAAAATGAAAGAGAACGCAGAAAAAAGTGGGCCGCCATGTCTTGGGCGCTCTGTGTGTAGCTTAAACTATTTGCCGCACCGTGCAGGTAATATGATTTATTTTATTGCTCCTTGGTCAGGAAAACACGGGCTGAATTTACTGGGCCATAACGCGCGCGGCCCACAACGAAATTCTGCACAATTCGTCTTTCTTTGCTAACAAACGATCGTTCAAAAGTTTAGTACCACCTCGGATAGAAAAAAAAATCTTTCAGCGACGAACGGATGAAAAAATTGAAGAAACGCACATTGCTTTATTAGTAGGTATAGATATGGATATAGATATAGATATAGATATAGATAGATATAGAAATTTAACGGTGAACAAATGGAAACATTAGTTTCAATTTTTGAAGAAATCGTTAAAACCAGAATATTATTCGAATTTGGAACAATTTTGAAAAATACAAAGATGTTTTAAAACATGAGAATAATTTTATAAATTTGAACAAATTTGGCACGACAGAACTAAAATTAAATTCCAATCATTTTTTAAAATAGGAAAACATTTTGTAATTTGTAGTATTTTATGACATTTGAATAAAAATTGTAATTACAAACTTTTTTAAAATCTCGAAGTTTAGAAAAATGTAAAAAAATAGACTTGGAATGGGGAAAAAGAGAAAATAAAAAGAGAAAGAAATAGAAAAATAAAAAATGAAAGAGAACGCAGAAAAAAGTGGGCCCGTATCTTATGAACATTATCATTAACATTGTCACTAGTTTCAGATTCATTACCAGATTGAGTTTCAACATCAGAAATAGAAATATCATTTGGATTCTCAGGTGTTTCAGTAATAGGTTCACTAGAAGCATGCACAGTCCTATTATTTTTCTTTTTTTTCTTTTTAGACGAATTAGGTGCATATATATTATTTGTCTGAGAATCTTGCTTAATTCTCTTGGGATACAAAAGTTCCCGAGTCATTCTACCACCTATAGTCATAACTCTAACAGCATTATCATTATCTTTACTATTCAATTCATTGAGCAAATCATTTTGAGCTTTAAATACTTGTTCTACTTGAGTGGTAACCATAGAAGCATGTTTACTAATAAGTTTAAGTTCACCTTTGACATTAGCCATATAATCACCCAAGTGTTCAAGCATATTTGAGTTGTATTTTCATTGTCTAACAAAATAAGCATTAAAATCTTCTTGCTTAGCCATAAATTTATCAAACTCATCTAAGCATGGGCTAACAAATTTAGTAAATTGGATTTCAGCATTATCATATCTATAGAAAGAATTTACCTTTATTACCTGTGTCGGGTTATCAAGACCATGCGTTTCTTCAATAGGTAATGGATTAAGATTATATGTTTCTTCAACAGGCGGTAAATTCAGATCATGTATTTTTTCAATAGGAGGTAAATTCTTAACATCTCCAGCTTTAATACATTTTTTTCATAGATTTCTTTGCCTCTTGCATATCTTCAGGACTGAGAAATGAAATACCCCTTTTCTTCAGAGTTGGTTTAGGAATAGGTTCAGGAATTGGCTTCGGAGGTGTCCAATTATTTTCATTTGTCAACATATTATTCAATAGAATTTCAGCTTCATCCGGTGTTCTTTCGTGCGAAGAATGCCGTGGTCGATGTCGAGTCAGGGTGGCCGGTGTCGAGGAAGTCGCCGCGGAGCCGCGGGCGCATGGAGGCGCCGAGTTAGCATGGGCGCAATGGTGTCAAAGTAGTGGTGCGCCGGGAAGAAAATGTGGTTGTAGACGCGTCATGGTGGGTTTGCCAAGCCCGGGGACACATCATGGACGAAGGCACGCACCGGTGTTGCCAGCACCGGGCATGCGTAGACGGACGAAGACGAACTTGACGAAGCGCCGAGCAGCCTTGCCAGACCCGGGGACACGTCGTGGATGAAGGCACGCATCAGTGTTGCCAGCACCGGGCATGCATAGACGAGGGACCTACACGAGCTGTACGCCATGTCGGAGAAGTCGGAGGGGCCAGCAGAGAAGAACTCGATGACGATTGCGGCGTCCATTCGCGCGGGGCCGATGTCACCAACGGTGGTCAGAGTAGAAGAAATGGTCGGGGTAGATGATGGCGACGCTGGCGACGGGCTGGTTCTTGGACGAAGACGAAGGGGGTGGACGGATGGCAGCGGCTGTTATGAAGGTAGCGGCAGCGGCGGCCAAAGAAGAGCGGCGGCGGCGGCATGACAGTGGCGACGTCGGCTAGGTTAGGAGTGCGGCGACGGTGCTCGAAGTAGGCGAAGAACCCTGACAGCGTGACGAAGACTGGCGCAGACGGTGGCGTTCCCGCGCCAGGGAAGACGATGCGACACATACCATAGGAGGTCGACGTGCGGTGACGGCGGAGCGGATAGCGGGCCGCGGTGCCCCGGCCTGAAAGGGTGACGCAGCGGCGGCAGGCGGGTCGGGTGACGGCGGAAAGACCTCTAGGCGGCGGCGGCGACCGCGGGCCGTGATGCTGCGGCCCGAAGGGGCGACACAACGGCGGTTCGCGAGTCAGTGCAACTGCGGGGACCGCGTATCGCGACACTACGACCCGAAGGGGCGACGCAGCGGCGACACACTAGTCGATGCAACCGCGAGGAGAACCACGGGGAGGCGGCGCTGCGGCCCGACGGAGCGACGCAGAGGCAGTCCGATGCTCGATCGGTGGAGAGGCACGCTGAACTCGGGGACGATCTTCACGGGACCTGCGGAGGCGCGCGTAACCGATGGGCCAGGTCGGTCGCGCGGCATAGATGAGGCGGATCGCGACGGCGAGAGGGTGATCAAGCCGATCGCGCACGAGGTCGGGGACGCCGCTCGGTGGAGGCGTGGTGGCGGCGGAGTTCGAGATGAAGCCGGTGACGACGGACAACGTGGGACGTCATGCGGACGAGCTTGTCAGCACCAGCACCCGGGCTGCCAAAGCAACGCCGGCACCCGGGCAGCGAGGCCCGAGCGACCAACGGAGCAGCGGCGCCCGAGTTGAGGCAGCCGACGCAGCCGTCCCGACGCAACCGGGGACGAGGCCGGCGAGGTAGACCACCGGGCCACCGTGCAGACGCGGCGGAGGCGGGTGATGTGGATCGATGGGCGGGCCGGCGCGCGAGCGAGGGCTATGATTGGCCGTCGCATGGCGCGAGGCCGCCCGGTCGGGGCGATGCAGGTGTCCGGGTCGGAGCAGGGCGGTGATAGCCGTCGCAGGGCGACGCGCGGACGGCGGCTGGCCCTGACGGGCTGCCTCCGCACGCGTGGCCACCGGGTCGGAGGAGAGGCCGGCTGGTCACGCTGGGGTCGGAGTAGAGGCGCTCGGGGTCGACGGCGGCGGTGGACGACGCAAATCTATCAAGAATAGATCGGAAAACAAAAAAAAAACCGCGCGATCAAGATGACCGACGGGATAGAGAAAACCCCGAAGCAAGGCTTGGAGAAAAGACTCTATAGGGCAGCCGGTCAACACGACCGGCGGACAAATCCTAGGTACGGGCGGCACGGCACCCGACGGCGGTCATTGGTGCCGACCGCCCCGGGGCGGCGCACGGGTGCGAAAGCGCCGACGGTTAGGGTTTATGATCGACTTGCGATAGATACCATGTTAGAAGGGAGAGAGATGTTTTGATGGAATATGATTCGTTGTATTGCTTGAGCCTCATGGGCATATATATAGGAGTACAAGGCAAGCCAAAATATTTCCTAGTCTAATCTATGTTTCCTAATACAATTACGGACCAGTTCTTTTCGGCGATTCTTTCAGAATCGCGCCTCTCCCCAGCTTCTCTCAGAATCGTCGCTCCATATTTTTTTTACAATCCTATCTAGTTAAGGTCTAATTAGTTAGGATTGTGAAAAACATATGGAATGGTGATTCTGAGAGAAGCTGGGGAAGGGGGCGATTCTGGTAGAATCGCTTAAAAGAACTGGCCCTACATTACTCAACATGTAGGAACTTTTAAATTTCAACCCATTTACCTGGGCACATGTTTAGGAGTACAACGGTTTTGTCGGTTTGAAGCAGATCTTTAATCCAGGAGCACTAAAGATCGGGGAAACTTCTAACCTGAAGGATTTTAATCAAGGCATCCCATCTTACAGAGTCGAAAGCTTTTTTAAGGTCAAGTTTGATAAGGAGTGTTGGCTTTGTTTTCCCCTGTGGCAACAGTTTAGAAGGTCAGCGGCGTAGACAAAATTTTCAGCGATTGATCTGCCCGTGAGGAAGCCGGTTTGGTCAGCATAAACGAGGAGGGGATGAGTGACTTAAGTACGTTTGTTAGCACCTTTGCAAGTGCTTTGACTGGGCAGTTATAAAGAAAAATGGGACGGAAGGCGTCAGGAGCGATCGCGGCCTCGTTCTCAGGCAGAAGAACGATTAGTGCTTGGTTTAAACTTTCAGTGTCAAGGGTTCTTCTGTAGAAGTCTGCGAAGAGTCTGCAGATCGGATGTTTTAGGAGGGTCCAGAATTATCTGTAGAAGTCAGGGTCATGTTTATTTTTTTGCGAGAAGTATAAACTAATGTTAACCTTTGTGGCCTGGAGAAACTTGAAAGTTTCAATCCAATAATTATTGCTGGTGATCTCAACCGTGCTCATCCGAATATTGGCATTCACAATTCGTCAGCAAGTTATATACTTATGCTTATACTAGCAAAAAGGCCCGTGCGTTGCGACGGAAGAAAAAAAATACCACATACTTTTAATTTATAAAAAATGGTCTATATTCTAAGAATTTGTAGCTACGGCCCAAACAAAGATGATCTTAGCCTACAAAAGCGTAGTTCAAGATTCCACATGTATTTTATTTCAACACGGCTTGCATATAGATTTAATCCGTACAAAAAATGGACAAGTGATCATGCATTTATTCATGTCATGTGTGAAATAGGGCATTGTTACGGGCCGATAAAGGAAAACGACAAAAACAGGCGATGACACATTAGCACACTTCGAAGACATGTGTGCATAAAGGGTGGTTTTCAGTTTAAGCATCACCAACTTAGGATAACTCTAGAACACTTTTTTTCACATGCATATTTCTTAAATACATGAAGAGTTGTTAAAAAGATACATGATTTTTTACATAAATAGAGATTTTTTTGTCTAGAAAAGAACATTTTTTGTATGGTCTCCTGTGGACGCAGGTACTTGCGTCCATATTTCATCACTATTTCTCGTCATACATGTCATAGGTATTGATCCCTGTTTCATCATTTTTTATATTTTGTCAAACATGTATTTTATTTTATTTTTTGTCGTGCATGCCTCCTTTTTACTTTTTGCCATGCATGTCCTCTCTTTCTTCTTCTTATATACTCCCTCCGTTCTAAAATAGATGACTCAACTTCAGTATAAAATTAATACAAAGTTGAGTCATCTATTTTGGACTCATCTTTATCAGATCTCCTCTATTTTTTTTCATTTATTTCTTTTATAGCGGACATCCCATCTTTATTGGGTCCTCCTTTTATTTCTTGCCATGCACGTCCTTATTTATTGGGTGTCTCTAGCAAATTGATCTTCAATTTTGTGTTCAATCCGGATTTGCTGAGGTGTTCATCCCCAATCCGAATCACTACCGGAATGAAAGAAAGATGAATAATGCATTATTGATTAAGATTGCACCCTAGATAGTATTTTTTTTTTAAATTGTTAACAGGTAAAATAACATCATGTACAAATTCTACATATTTTTCTAATCAAAATTGATATATAACATGTTAAATTTGGAGTTACGATTTAGAAGATATGAGTATTTTAAAATACATTTGATATCTACTGCGGGTTTAATGTTAGAAAAATCTTGGAGTTTTCTATAAAATAGCATGATGGACTAAGAATTACTATTTCTTTTATTAGTAGGTACAGATATAGATATAGTCCAACATTGGGGGGGGGGGGGGCTGGACCCTGGAGCGTCGCTCCTGACACCCTGCGCGGCAGTGCCGTGGTCACCGCGTTCACCATCCGGACGCACGGGTGCGCGGTCACCGCCCAGACGCACTTGGGTGCCGCCAGGCTGCACGACACCACAGCTGAATGCAGGGAAACCGTCGCCGGCCGGCGCCGAAATGATGCCGCTAGCTGCCTGTGCGCCGCACAGGGCGACCACTTCTTCGAAGGTGTGCTCGTCCGAGGTCGTGCCAGCGACGACTATTGTGCTTCACCAGCAGCCGTTGTCCGTCGTATGCCTGTAGCCGTGTTTCATGGTCCTCCTCGAGGATGCCTGTTAGTGCGCATTGTTGGGAGCTTACCGAGGGTCGTCGAGCATCTCTGCCGACCGCCGTGCCTAGTACTGACCGATGGCGCACACAAAGCCGTGGGTGCTGACGGTGGACACCGGCGCCACCAGAACCCGTGACAAACGGAGCCGCCATCGCCCCGACATCCACACGTCTGGCTCGACGGGGATGCCAAAGTGGGCGAGCTCCTCTGCCTTCTCCATCATGAGGTTCGGGCGCGCCATCACCGGTGAGCAGAGTGGCGTGTGTATGTGGCGAGGAGGGCGTTGTGCGTGTGGAGAGAAGGGGCAGAGGTTAATGTGCGTGAGGTGAGGAGGGGTGGAATGGTTTTATAGGCGAAGAGGTAGGACAGTAGGTGGAAGACGGTATAATGGCGGGCGGTAGCGTGCGGCAGGCAGACGGTGGCCTGCGGTAGGTGGGCAGTGGCGTGCGGAAATTGGGCAGTCAATGGCCATCGTCTGAGTCCAGGCCGCTTGCGAACCTGCGTCGCTCCCGAATCTGCGTGGATTAATGGTGTGCGGAAGGCGGGCAGTCGCACGAGGCTCGTGATTCCACGTCGGATTAATAGCGGCAGCCGACACAGTGAGGTGTGCGGTTGGCGCGACCACCGCCTCAGCGATGCGATTGGCGCACTGACCACCCACGTACACGATTGCCCATTTTACGCTGTGTACGCCGGGTCATCAAGACATGACCCAAGACAAGCCAACAAAACCTCTCTTCGTGAGATCAAGGAGAGCATTAAGAAGATCAAGGTGATCAAGAGAACTCCCTAGAAAAGCCTCCCACACTGGGCAGGCGAGCCCGACAGGGTCGAGGCTACGCCTAGGACCAAGGCCAATTCACCCCGGCAAACTCCACGACCGGCAGATCCCCGCCAAGATGCCACACTCCACCTCATCACACGCAAGTCACTAATCGGTGCAGTGTCGAGCTCCTAAGTGGTTAGGTGGATCTCAGAGAGTACATGGCGGCCTACTTGTCAGGAGATTAACTTTATTGACACCCGTCCAGTTGGCGTGTCATGATAATGAAGAGAAGGCAGATAAGCGGTGCGGTAGGCTTGCCGGGTTTCAACCTCAACATGACACCTAGCAGTGCATTTAATGCGCTTTGTCCTAACTGCCAGAGTTAGGTATGATAACACTGTTAGCTATCTAATCATACCCAAATGACTGTTTTGCCACTATGGTCACCCCTTGAACTATAAAAGGAGGCCCGAGGCAACCTAGCAAAGGGTTCGCACTTTCGGATCCATCAACACTTGTATGCGCATGTTGCTCTCCCCGAGGCACACTTTTCGGGATTGAGCTTGCCGCGTCGTCGTGTTTGAGGGAGTCCTGGATTAGGGGGTCCCCGGGCGTACGAACTATGTCACATGGGCCGGACTGGTGGGCTGTGAAGATACAAGATAGAAGACTTCCTCCCGTGTCCGGATGGGACTCTCCTTGGCGTGGAAGGCAAGCTTGGCATTCGGATATGAAGATTCCTTTCTCTGTAAACCGACTCTGTACAAACCCTAGCCCCCTCCGGTATCTATATAAACTGGAGGGTTTAGTCCATAGAGACAGTCAAAATCATACATGCTAGACATCTAGGGTTTAGCCATTACGATCTCGTGGTAGATCAACTTGTAACCCCTATACTCATCAAAGTCAATCAAGCAGGACGTAGGGTTTTACCTCCATCAAGAGGGCCCGAACTTGGGTAAACATCGTGTCCCCTGCCTCCTATTACCTTCGATCCTTAGACGCATAGTTTGGGACCCCCTACCCGAGATCTGCCGGTTTTGACATCGACATTGGTGCTTTCATTGAGAGTTCCTCTGTGCTGTCGACAAAGGATTCGATGGCTCGTTCAATCATCCACAATGATGCTGTTTCGGGGGAAATATTTTCCCCGGGCTAGATTTTCGTATTCGGCGGCTTCGCGCTGCGTGCCAATTCGATTGGCCACCTTGAGCAGATCGACAGCTACGCCCCTGGTCATCAGATCAGTTTCGGGAACCTAAACTATGTCGCCGATATCGAAGGGGATTTGTTCCTCGAAGGGTTCACTGCCTCGATGACCGCTCCGGCCTTAGATCCGGAGCAGGTTGTCGGGTCCAAAGACGGGAGTTTAGAGCCCGCGGGATCCTCTGCAATTATGGAACTTGTTACTGGAGATCTAGAGGGGACGACGTCATCGGCTAACCCGCAGACAAACCGAACTCCCCTTGTCACTCAAGCACTGGACACTCCGCTAGACTCTAAGTCCGAACTCTCGAGGTTTGTGTTAAGCGGGCGTCGCCAGGAGGCTCCAACTCCGGAAGCCCCACGAACTCTCGCTTCTCTGTCCAACCCTCGTCTTTAAACGAGGCTCTGGACTTAATGCGATCACTCGCCATCACGGAAGGATCGCTTCTGAATTATACCCAGCCCAGATTAGGGGCTGAGAGCAGGGAATTTTACGTCCCACCCACCACCCACTTCATAGCCACTATCGAGGATCTAACCGACATGCTAGACTACGCCTCCAAAGACATCGACGGTATGGACGACGACGCCGGAGACGAACAAGGCCAAAACCCTCCATTTACCGGACGATGGACGGCCACCTCCACATACGACGTGTACATGGTGGACACACCCAAAGAGGATGGCAACGACGGCAAGGAGAATCCGGTTGAGGACAAGCCTGCCGAAGCACCTCCAAAACATCGACGTGAGTGGCGCCGCTCAAAATCGCGTCGCCAAAAAGATAGCAATACCGGCACCGAAGAGAATAACACTCCGGAGAACACCGAAGACCCCGAAGCCCCTGTCGAGCCAACATCCGAACAGGATGATTTGGCAGATGGGCAAGTAAATCCAGACGATCCTATCGGGAACGAAGACTCGCAGGACAGTAATTACCTACCGATCTTCGAAGAGGATGTGAGCCTTGGCAACGAAGATTTCATCATGCCGGAGGAACCCCTCGAACAAGAATGCTTCAAACGCCAGTTAATCGCCACTGCAAGAAGCCTGAAAAAGAAGCAGCAACAGCTTCAAGCTGATCAGGATCTGCTCAATGACATATGGACAAATGTCCTGGCAGCCGAGGAACACGGCCTCGAACGCCCAACTAAGAGTTACCCGAAGTGCAAACTAGTGCCTCAATTTGATGACGAGGCCCCTGAGCCCACACTACTAAAGCATAGAACTGCTGACAAGCCCGATCGACCGCCACGTGGACAGGATAGACCGGCCACCCACACCGAACACCAGTCCGCGCCACCCCGCCCCCGAGGCAAGGGGGTAACAGCCCTGGGCTATACCTACGACTTATGCAAGGACCTGGACAATAGAGCCGGTCTGACAAGATCAATCTATGGATTGAGGGGGCGTGCTCTAACATGCGAGGGCGGCCTTCAGACTTGGTGGGACAGACACGACCTCGCACGGGCCAAAAACCGCATACGGCCCCCGTCCGAATTACGCTGCGATGCCGCCTGGTATAGAGACGCCGCACACCCCCTATGCTTCACCGATGAGGTAATGGAGCACCAGTTCCCATAAGGGTTTAAACCCATGAAAATTGAATCATATGACGGTGCAACAGATCCTGCGGTATGGATTGAAGAGTTTCTTCTCCACATTCACATGGCCCGCGGTGATGATCTACATGCCATCAAATACCTCCCCCTAAAGCTTAAGGGACCAGCTCGACACTGGTTAAATAGCCTCCCAGAAAATTCTATTGGCAGCTGGGAAGATTTGGAAGATGCCTTTAGAGAAAACTTCCAAGGTACTTATGTACGGCCCCCGGACGCCGATGTCCTTAGTCACATAGTCCAGCAACCCGGAGAGTCAGCCCGAAAATTCTGGACAAGGTTCTTAATTAAAAAGAACCAAATCGTCGACTGTTCGGACGCCGAAGCCCTAGCGGCCTTTAAACACAGCATCCGTGACGAATGGCTCGCCCGGCACCTTGGCCAAGAGAAGCCAAAGTCCATGGCAGCACTTACAACACTCATGACCCGCTTTTGCGCGGGAGAGGATAGCTGGTTAGCCCGTAGCAACAACGGCACTAGCGACCCTGGTACTTTTGAAACCAGAAACGACAGTGGCAGGCCCCGACGCAACAAACACAAGCGTTGAAGTAACAATGATAATACCGAAGGCACGACGGTTAATGCCGGATTCAATAGCTCCAAATCCTGTCAACGGAAGAATCCATTTAAAAGAAATAAAGACGACTCATCTAGCCTAGACCGAATACTCGATCGACCTTGCCAAATTCATGGCACCCCCGACAAGCCTGCCAACCATACCAACGAACACCGGGGGACAGAAGAAATTTCCCCCGAGATCAAAACGCTGAATATGATATACACTACTCACATCCCCAAGCGGGAGCATATGCGCACTCTAAGGGACATCTATGCGATAGAGCCAGTTGCTCCAAAATTCAGTCCATGGTCAGCCTGTCCGATCACTTTCGATCTGAGAGATCATCCGACTAGTATCCGTCATGGAGGCTCGGCCGCATTGGTACTCGACCCAATTATCGATGGATTCCACCTTACGCGGGTCCTCATGGACAGCGGCAACAGCCTTAACCTACTCTATCAGGACACCGTCCGCAAAATGGGTATTGATTCGTCAAGAATTAAACCCACCAAAACTACCTTTAAAGGAGTAATACCTAGTGTAGAGGCCCGTTGCACGGGCTCAATCACATGGAAGTTGTCTTCGGTTCGCCGAACAACTTCCGAAGCGAAGACTTGATCTTCGACATCGTCCCCTTCCGCAGTGGCTATCATGCACTGCTCGGACGAACCGCGTTTGCTCGCTTCAATGCGATCCCGCAGTATGCCTATCTCAAACTCAAGATGCCCGGACGCCGCGGTGTCATAACAGTGAATGGAACACAGAGCGCTCCCTCCGTACCGGGGAGCACACCGCGGCCCTTGCAGCAGAAGTCCAAAATGGCCTTATCAAGCCAAATACCACATCAACAGTCAAGCCCCTGGACACTCTTAAACGCGTCCGGACCACCCTGCAGAGCGATGATCAAGTCCGTCAGGAGATCGATTAGCAGTTCAGCCTCCGTCTCAGCCCCAACCACATCACGACATATGTACAACGCGTACATAATTACGCATTGAAGATACCATGGGCAAAGACGGAGGCATATTATAAATAAAATCCACAATATGGCACGACCCTATGTGGACCCCATATCATTTCTTTTCTCTTTTCCTTATTTTTTCTTTTTTCAGGTTCCTTAAACCCACGTCAACTTTTGATGATACCAAGGGCACCGTTTCCAGTCCCTTTATGAAAAACCGATCGTTGATCCTCTTGAAGGATCACTCACCAAGGAGCAACGCGGCGCAGACGTGCGGCAGAACATCTAAAGGATCTTTAAAGATCACCTCTTCCTTTTTAGGACCCCCACACAGCTTTCCTTGGTGCATGGTATGTAAAATAGCCTCGATGCTTATCGCATCATCTATAAAAATACGTCTTGACGTATCAATCAGACTATAATGAAAACAGTTTCTCGCCCAACCTATTCGATACGGGCTTATTTCTTAACCTGTATTCCTTCTCTTTTGTTGTTGTCTGATTGCCATGTACACCTTGGTACGACCTAAATCGCGAGGGGCTCCATTCGGCCACGTACATGTCTTAAAAATAAAATAAGTCCGAAACACTTTTACAGTGCAAATTCGGCGTCACGAATATAGCATTATATATGCATCAGCTCCGAATCATGTCTTTGGTCAATAGTTGGGTTGCCCGGCTCCTGTGGTTATTGCCTTACGTTCCGCTTGTTCGGCTAAGGCAGTAAAGGGTCATCCGGATAAACACCTCAGTAGAGAAAGCCAAAAACTGACTATCATGGTGCGGCAAGAGCTGGTCAGTTATTCGGCGACTAACTACAAATCTCTTGCGATTTTGCCCGCATTATGCGAAGGACCGGTCTATGCCCGGTCAGGCATCTACATCACCCAAGTTCGGATAGTCGAGCAACACCAGGGGCTGCGCCTATAACCTCATTGTAAAACTCCTACGGCTAAGTGAGAGCGACAAAGCCACATAGTCTGATTGCCTGGTTCGCCACACTGACACCTCTTTAAGGACCACACTGATTGGGTCAAGTGTGTCTAGGTGCCATTCCGAACACCCCCGTACTACCTACGTGGGGGCTGAATGTCAGGACCCCGATTCCAAATCACATCGATCTAGCCGGTAACACCTCATATCACATTGCGGCCTCACGCACGGTATCCCCACGGGTGTCGCCTTACCATGGCCCGGGACCGTTTGCGCCTTTTGGCTCACGTATATGATAGTGTCGCTAGCATCCATATGACAGAGAACCCGGGCCGACATGGCTAGTCGTGAACCCAAAGCGGCACAGACCTATGGAGACAGGCATACATGAATCACATTGAGCATGTCGGTCATCAGCGAGTGAATCCGGGCTGTAGCACTGGGCTAACAGGACTCCGGGGAACCCGGGCTGTAGCAGGCTAGGAAGGACTCTGGATGTCACCGCGTGACATTTCCCCGAAGGGACAGACATAGGAACGAAGTGAAACACATGCCGGCCAGTCAAGTGTCCTAAGCAGTAGTGCTGGGCTAGCAGGACTCCGGTGAACTGGGCTGTAGCGGACTACTATGGCTCGAGGAGCACTAGACTATATTTCCCCATAAGAAAGGCTGCCAAGGATAAACAACTAGATTGTCGGATCCCACACATACCAAGCATTTCAATCATACACACAATATGCTCGATATGTGCAAATACAACATGGCATCACAACAAAACTCTACAACTCAAGTACTTTATTTAAAGGCTCCAGAGAGCCATACATAACATGTTCATACAGGTAGGGGTCACATGACCCGACACTCAAGTCATACAAGCATACAAGCACATGCGGAAGCAAATAGTCTGAGTACAGACACTAGAAAGAAGAAGGCTTCTCGAAGACTGTCTATCTACATAGGGCCCTCCATGGCCAGGATCACCACCTGGGTGGCAAGTCACTCATCGATGTCGAGATCTACATAAAACCCATCGGAGAGGGCGGTGTTGTTGTCTGAAAACAGTAAATAAGCAAACATGAGTACAAAGGTACTCAGCAAGTCTTACATCAGAACCTACTATACATGCTCGTTCTCAAGAAGGTGGTGGAGTTATTGCAGCAAGCCAGCTTTGACTCTTGGCTAAGCTATCCTATGGGACACCACTAGTAAAATAGTTTTTCGCACACGAGTCCACTACTCACCAACACAATACTCCACCGGGGATCCTCGCTCGTCATCCTACGAGAGGGCCATCCTCGGTACTCACACTTATCTTGAGTCTTTTAGTGGTAACCATTAACTTGTCTATGAACTGTATAGGCAACCAAGTAGTCCTTTACCGCGGACGTGGCTATTCAAATAGATGATGTTAACCCTATAGGGGTGTACTTCTTCATACACGCTCTCACCACTTACCGCCGTTTACACGACATGTACTCGGCAACCTTCAAGCGGAAACCCAACGAGGGTGTCTGCCATGGCCTACCTAAACACTCAAGTCTCTAGTCCAGGTTTATTGCCTATCCAGGTTCCATCCGCAGGGAGTCCGGCCGAGGTTTCCACATACGGCGAATAGGGTCCCGAGACGCCAAACGGGCGCCCGGCATACCCAACCACGGTGTATCTACCGCAACATAGCCCACCCCTAGGGTCAGCGCTACGCACGGCCGGCAACACATAACCTATGAACACCAGAAACTATTTGCAACTCCTGGACAGAGTACTAGGGTGATTAAGAAGCCGACAGGGTCCATTGGTTTCGGGCCCAATGTATGGTAGTAACTGAATCTTAAATCACACATACAGATCTCAGTTCTTAGGGACGGCCTCAATGAAACAACCCACCATGTACTCCTACATGGCCTCTCATCGATACCTTTACCAAATCATGTTTAACACATTCCTCACATTACCGACATAATCATTTCACTCTAGCCCATCACCCAGATGAACCAGACCTGACACAACTCTAAGCATAGCAGGCATAGCAAGGTAGGAAACACAAACATGGCTCAATCAACTCCTACACATGCTAGTGGGTTTTCATCTAGTTACTGTGGCAATGATAGGTCATGCAGAGGATAAGGGTTCAACTACCGTAGCACACAGCAGTTTGAAACAATGTTGTCTTAATGCAGTAAATGAGAGCAGAGGCGAGAACATGGGATTGTATCGATATGATCAATGGGGCTGCTTGCCTGATGTAGTGGTAGTAGGGTACTGCCCTTTAGACGGATATTCGGGGTTATCCTCAGAGACAGAACCTACCACGAAAAACACACCGAACATAATCAACACATGACAATATGCAACAATATGATGCATGCTATGACATGGCAATATGAATGTGTCTTGGCCTAATGCAAGCTAAAACAGAAAGGAATGAACTCATTTGAATCAAAGATTCAAATGTTAGTTCATTTAACATAGCCATTTTAGTGCATTATATTATTTTTCTTAAATAGCAAGGTTAACTTGTTCTGTCATGCATAAAACCATTACCAATGGATAGATTAAATTTTTCTGATCAAAATTCATATATAAATCTTTGCATTTGGAGTTACAGAATAATTTCTATGAATTTTTGAAGTTTGCAACAATTTCTGGAATTTTCTGTATAAAAATAAATCCAGAAATTAGTTATTGCGTCAGCATTGCGTCAGGGTGATGTCAGTGGTCAACGGGGATGGTCCAGGTCAAACCTGACAGTGGGTCCCGCGTGTCAGTGTGATTAGTTTAACTAGATATTAGTTAATACTAATCCTAATTAGTCAGCAGGGCTGGGCCCTACCTGTCATTGACCCAGGGGGGTCAAAATGGGCCCACCCGTGGTCCAACGGGGTGAGCAGGGTCAACTCGCCGGTGTTTAGCCGCTGGCATGGCCAAACGCGGTGGTGCAGGTGCGGGTTTCACCTACAGGGCACCGTTCGGGGCGCCATTGGGCTCTATGGATAGCCGGGAGCGAGCCGCGGCGGTTGGTGCGGGTGGTTGG
Source organism: Triticum aestivum (assembly GCF_018294505.1). Taxonomy (NCBI): domain Eukaryota; kingdom Viridiplantae; phylum Streptophyta; class Magnoliopsida; order Poales; family Poaceae; genus Triticum; species Triticum aestivum. The sequence goes on along the minus strand of NC_057812.1, from coordinate 132,017,112 downwards.
GCTCGGGGTCACCGGAAACGGCGCCGACGACGAGTTTGGCGGCGGCCGGAGCTCAAGTGAGCTCGGACCCGTCGTTAGGAGGCAAGGCGAGGCACGGGCGTGGTGCATTGTGCTCCTGGGGATGTGGTGAAGTTAGTGGACTAAGTGGCGTGGCCGTGGCATGGCCGGAGCCTCGTCGATGACAAGCTCCGCAGCGGTGTGTGTGGGCGAACTCCGTGTGCTCGCTGTGGTGCACGAGAAGGAGAGCAGAGAGAATAGGGAGGTGGCTAAGCTCACGGCGATTGCGACGGAGTTGACGGCGAGGTCGGAGACGAGCCGGAGCAAGCGGGGCGGCGGAGGCGATCTGGCCGGCAGGAGGTTGAAGACGAGCTCGGTGAAGACGCTCGGGGGCCTCCGGCGGGGCGTGGCTCGGTGGGACGGTCGAGGAGGGAGTGGCGGAGCTTCAAGACACGATGGAGTGGCGCGTTGACGACGGTGGGCATGGTTACGGCGGCGGAACGACGGCGGCTGCGTCGGCCATGGCGGAGGGGAATGAGGAAGAGAGGCAGGGGGAATGGACGTGTCCAGGGGGTTCGGTGCGCGACGTGGAGGTCGTCCAGGCCAGCAGAGCGGCGAGGGGAGGAAGCAGGGCGGCGGGCAGCTGCGTGGCACGCGCTGGTGCCAACATCGAGCAGCTGCCTGCCTGCCTGGCCAAGCCTAGCAGCTCGCTGGAGCGTTGGCTGGGCTGGGCCGGCAGGTGGGCCTGCTGGGTGGGCGCCTGGTAAGTTCTCTCCCTCTTTTTTTTAATTTCTATTTTCTATTTTTCTGTAGGTTTGTGGCTTTATTAAAAGTAGCTAAGCACTTCTAAAATTCCTGAAAATAATCAGAGGCTCTATTTAGAATATGTCCAACAGCCCATACTTATCTTCAGAATTATTTGAGCATTTAAAATATTTACTAGCATTCAAATGCCCAAATGCAAATTACATATGATTTAATTCAATGACCTTCTGTTGACCTAGAAAATTGTGCACCAATTTTGCCAGAGGTTCTAACCCAAGACAAAGAGGGTGAACTTTTTAGAAGGGCATTTCATGTTCATTGAAAATATTTTTAGTAAACCTTAGTTGATTCCAGAGGGGGTGCTGGGGGTTCTGTCTTCCCCAATTCAAGTTTCTGAGGAAAGGTAGACATGATGCAACACTCTAATGCATGACTAGCTAGGATGTGACAACTCACCCCCACTCAAACGAATCTCGTCCCGAGATTTAGGATCCTCCGGGAGGAAGGTGGGGTACTCGAGTCGAAGACGATCCTCCCTTTCCCAAGTGGCTTCTTTCTTGGAATGGTGTGACCATTGAACCTTGAGAAACTTGATATTATGGCGTCGAGTGGTACGCTCGGCTTGATCAAGGATACGAACGGGATATTCCCAATATGAGAGGTTATCTTGTAGATCAAGTGTTTCGTGGTCCACTCCACGGATAGTATTCGAGAAGCAACGCCTGAGTTGAGAAACATGGAAGACATCATGAACTTTGGAAAGATGCAGAGGTAGTTCCAACTGGTAGGCAACTTCCCCTCGTTTGGCAAGAATGCGAAAGGGTCCAATGTCACGAGGAGCCAACTTGCCTTTGATACCGAATCGATGGGTTCCCTTCAAAGGTGTAACCCGAAGGTAAGCCTTCTCGCCAACTTCATAAGACATAGGCTTATGCTTGTGGTCATATTGACTCTTTTGGCGAGATTGGGCCGTTTTCAATTTCTCACGAATAACGCGAACCTGCTCTTCTGCTTCCTGGATCATATCCGGGCCAAAGAGTTGTCTTTCCCCGGTTTCTGACCAGTTAAGAGGCGTTTGACATTTTCATCCATAGAGAACTTCGAAAGGAGCTTTGCCCAAGCTAGCTTGATAACTATTGTTATAAGCAAACTCCGCGAATGGAAGGCATTTCTCCCAACCCATTCCGAATGAGATGACAGAAGCTCGGAGCATATCTTCCAAAATTTGATTGACTCGCTCTACTTGACCACTTGATTGAGGATGGAAGGCGGTGCTAAAAGAGAGAAGAGTTCCCATAGCATTTTGTAAACTTTCCCAAAATCGAGAGGTGAAGAGACTCCCACGGTCTGAGTTAATTTCCAATGGGACACCATGACGAGACACTATTCGGGAGATGTATAAATCAGCTAGCTGGCTAGCGGTGATACTCTCACGAACATGTAGGAAATGGGCTACTTTGGAAAGACGGTCGATCACAACGAAGATGGCATTATTCCCTCTCTTGGTCCTGGGAAACCCAGTAATGAAATCCATACTGCTTTTATCCCATTTCCACTCAGGAATAGCCAAAGGTTGAAGGGTGCCAGCAGGCCATTGATGCTCTGCTTTAACACGACGACAGACGTCGCAGCTAGCAATGTATTGAGCAATTTCTCTCTTCATCCTAGTCCACCAAGACCTCTGGCGTAGGTCTTGATACATTTTAGTACTACCGAGATGAATGGTGAGAGGGGATTCATGAGCTTCCTTAAGGATCAGCTGCCTCAGGTTTCGTGCCTTGGGAACCACTAAGCGGTTTCCAAAGTATACGACACCTTGATCATCAACGGAGAAACAATTTGCGACTCCTTTCTTAATGTTTCTCTTAATACGGGAGATTCCTGGATCTACCTTCTGTGCCTTGATGATCTGATCCGTAAGGGTAGGTTTCGCCACCAGGGTGGATAGGAATCCTCGAGGAACAATGTGAAGATTAAGCTTACGAAATTCCTCATGGAGAAGTGGTTGACTTTGTTGTAACATCAGGTTGTTACAATAAGATTTATGACTTAGCGCATCAACCATGACATTGGCTTTGCCCGGGGTGTAAGTTATTCGTAAGTCATAATCCAAGATCAACTCGACGCAACGTCGTTGCCTAAGATTCAGATCCGGTTGGGTGAAGATATATTTCAAACTTTGGTGATCGGTGAAGATCTCGCAATGATTATCGAGGAGGTAATGTCGCCAAGTTTTAAGTGCATGGACTACAACTGCAAGCTCTAGATCATGTGTGGGATAATTTTCCTCACGTGGGTGTAATTGCCGTGAAGCATAGGCAATTACCTGACGATCTTGCATGAGTATGCAACCTAGTCCTTGTCGCGAGGTATCGCAATAGATAATAAAGTCCTTGGAGAAATCTGGTGGTACCAGTACAGGAGCAGATGTCAGGCGTCTTTTCAGTTCCTGAAAGCTGAACTCACACTATGGGGTCCACTCGAACTTTTTATCTTTCTTGAGGAGTTCATTTAGAGGTTTAGCAACCTTGGAGAAATTCTCGACGAAGCGGCGGCAGTAGCTCACTAAGCCAAGGAAGCTCCGAACTTGCTTGATCGTCTCAGGTGGAGTCCAATCAAGGACGGCTTGAACTCGCTCGGGATTGACAGCAATACCCTTACCAGAGATTACATGGCCTAGATAGGTCACTTCTGGCAACCAAAATTCACACTTGGAGAATTTGGCATAAAGGCGATGCTCTCGAAGTTTCGTCAATACCAGCTGTCGTGGATTTGTCACGGCAGATGTCCTTAGTGTTAGGACTTAGTCGCAAGGCCAACACATCTATGTGGTAGCTTGAGAGGGGTTGAGTGGGACGAGAGACGCAGGGCGGATCAACACACAAGACAAGGATTTAGACATCTTCGGGCACCGGGAAACATCATCCGGAATAGCCCTACATGCTGTTTGTGGCTAGATCTCATTATCATCATGAGGGAGATGCCGTAAACCGGCTCTTTGTGTCTAGCCCTAGAGATTGTTTCTTGCTTGTAGCTTCTCCCTCTTTGCGGAGCCCTGCCCCTCCTTATATATGTTGAAGGGGCGGTTTACATGACTAGTCCTAGTTGGATTAGGATTACTCTATTACAAGTGGAGTCCTAGTCTTGCTTCCTTTGTAAGGGAATATTCCTTGTGCTTTCCTCATAAACCGGCCCACCCTTAAACGTGAACCGGCCTTCTGGGCCATGGGCCTCGTCATCCATCTGACCCGCCCGCCGGGTTACTAATGAACCGCCAAGACCGGGCGGGTAGCCCGTGAACCGCCAAGCTCCGGGCGGGTTACCAGTGAGTCATCCAGTCCGACCGGGTTATACTTCTGGCCGGTTTACGCCACGGGGTATATCCCCGACATTAGCCCCCAGTTTAATTTGGATTTATCCATGTTAAACTGATCCTGTAAAATAAACACAAGAACAAACTTAACAGGTTGTGCTCCGGGTTAAGACTTCTTGTGAACCGACACCTGATCATCCTTAAGTCCTTGCCATTTCCTCCTTCTAGAAAATCCAGGTCAATAAGCCAGCGTCATACTCAATTTGCTGACATTGGTTTCTCACACAGAAATATTGTGAAGAATAATCCACTTGAGTCGGCTTCCAAAGCGCCGGCTTAAGAAATTTTGGTCTTGAAATACTCATCTGATATCCGGCCGGTTTGAAGATGTAAAACTTGCCGGTTGAATATTACCAAAATTACCGGGTTATAAAAACTGATAATTCCGGGTCATGATTGTTGCCAATGCCGGTTCATGATTATTGATGATGCCGGGTTGCAGACACAGGGTCATAATAATTGGTGACGCCGGGTCAATCTGGTTTGCTCAAAACAGAGAATTTTGAAAATATTTCTCTGATAATAATATAATACTTGTAGCCCCCAAGTCTTGAGCAGAACAAAGTGATGGCTTAAGACTTGCTTCAATATAAATACTGCCACTTTCAAAGAAATCCATGTTGTTCATCCCAGTCACTAGTTGTCGGTGTACTAGAGTAGGGGTACCCTAGTACCCCGAACTTGTGCACGGGCGGTCGCAGCATCCCGCGGCAAGGCTTGCCGGGTGACCGCCAAGACCCTCCGTGGTTCCCTTGAAGACCATTCAAGAACAAAGTACTCAAACCAAGGCCCCGGCAAGAGGAGCTTGCCGGGAAGGCCAACCAAGGCCCCGGCAAGAGGAGCTTGCCGGGAAGGCCAACCCAGGCCCCGGCAAGAGGAGCTTGGCGGGAAGAGACAAGACCCCGGCAAGAGGAGCTTGCCGGGAAGGCCACTCAAGGCATACCAAGAAAGCTTGCCGCGACGCGCCCTGCGTCCCGGCAAGGCCCGGTGAGCGACAAGCTCCCAAACATGACAAGACGACGACCGTGGCAAGGAGCTTGCCGCGGGAAACCCCCACTTCGTGCCCGCGCTCCAGCACACCTGCTAACGTGTCGCTCCAGGACTCTCCCAAGCACACGTGGCAGGAGGCCGTGTAGCTAGGGGTGCGCGGTGGCAAGCGGAGATGAAGAGAAGGCCATCGTGGCAAACGGTGGCGCTCCTAACGGTCACTTTTTGCACTGTTTAGGCAACTCAGACAGGCATTCAATGACCTTGTCCCCTGCCGTCAGAGTTAGGTAGGATGCACCGTATCCACAGTAGCGGTAGCTGCACCTACCGCATCCTTTTCCATTTTTACCCTTCTAGTCTATGTTGCCACCTATCGGTGACCCCTTGAAAGTATAAAAGGAGGCCCAGGCGCAACGTAGGGGGGTTCGGCCAGGTTCGGCTCATTCGAAACACCAGGAACACTCTCACGCTCAGTCTGGCAGCATCCATCGCTCCTGAGCAAGAATTCAATACACACAAACAAGCAGCAGTAGGGTTTTACGCATCCGTGCGGCCCGAAGCTGATCCACCAACACCTATGTGGACCGGGCCCCTTTCGGTTCAGAGGGGGGCGGAGGTCGCACAAAGAGCGGATCGAGGCAGCACACGCGAGCAGTTTTTACCCAGCTTTGGGCCGCACGGATGCGTAAAACCCTACTGCTGCTTGTTTGTGTGTATTGAATTCTTGCTCAGGAGCGATGGACGCTGCCAGACTGAGCGTGAGAGTGTTCCTGGTGTTTCGAATGAGCCGAACCCGGCCTCTTTGGCGCGCCAGGTAGGGGGCGTCGAGATTGTGCGAACCCGATCCGGCGTGCACGCGAGCTAAATCTTCATCGTCTTCATCGACATGCCACCGAAGAAGAAGGATTCGGAGGCAGCTGTTCCGTCTGCGTCGCTTTCACCGCCCCCGGAGCAAATGGGTGGTGGAGTCGACGCCGGCGGAAGAATGGGCGTCGACGAGGGAGCCCTCAGTGCGGCCAAGTCCAAGGACAAAGCGGCACAGACCTCGGCGTCCATGCGCGCGCCGCGCCCCTCTCAGGAGGCACGGGACCAGCAGCGTCATGGCGTTCGCAGCGCCATACGTCCGCTGGGCCAAGATCAAGCTGGTGGTTCTCGTGGCGCTCAAGACCAACATGCACGTCAACATGCTGGCTCGAGCGAAGTACGGTCGCCTGGACGGGGCACTGCTCCTTCTAACGTGGTTAGGAGTCTGAGCACGCCCCACTCCTCGCACCGTTCACCTCCGCCGCCCACCACCCCAGCAGAAGCCTTGGCGCGAGCTCAACTGCTCCTAGACTATCCTCCGACGGCGGACAAGACCGACGAATGGAGGGCCACTATCCAGAGCCTCATCGGCTTCGCCAACGGCGACACTGCGCGGCAACCAAGCACCTCGCTGCCGCGGCAGGACAGCCGGACGCGAGCCGATGGCAACAAGACCGGGGGAGGTGCGACTTCCATGCACTCTCCACTACGAAGGCTAAAATCGCCGACTCGCCGGGTCCACCCCGACAGCGGCTCCACTGCGTCGTCGGACCCACGAGCTCGTCGCGACCAGCGCCAAGTTCTCCATGAACGACAACAAGAAGACGCTCGAACCTGCATCGAGCGCCGAAGAGAAGCGCGACGTCAATCCGACAAGCGCGCTGGGCCCTCTGTTGACATGCATGCGCCAGGGGAACCAGGCGATCTGCCGTACGCGATAGGTTGTCCTGCGTTCACCTGTGAGCTGCGGCAAGTCCAGTGGCCCAGCACAAAGAATTTCAAACCAGACGTACCAGAGAAGTACGACGGCAAGACGCATCCGTCGGAGTTTCTCAGCATCTACACCATCGCGGTGCAGGCTGCCGGGGGACGGGACGACAAGATCCTTGCCAACTACTTCCCGCTGGTACTCAAGCCCAACGTCAGGTCCTGGCTCATGCACTTGCCGGACAATTCCATCTCCTCTTGGGCAGATTTATGCCATCAGTTTGTCGGCGCCTTTACAGGCGGCCACAAGCCACATGGCCAAGAAAGCGATCTTCATCTGCTCGCCCAGAAGGAAGGAGAGCCACTGCGCAAGTACATTCAGAGATTCAGCCGTGTACAGCACAACATCCCAGACGTCCACCCCGCCGCGATCATTAGCGCGTTCCATCAAAATGTGCGAAACCGAAGGATGAGGGAGGAGATGGCGATGTGTAAGATCAGAGACGTCAGCGAGCTTTACGCCCTGGCCGACAAGTGTGCACGCGCTGAAGAGGGGAGGAGGCTCCCCGGAGAGGATACAGGAGTAGGAGGATCTGACAGTGAGGATGCCGCCCCGGCAAAGAAAGGCCGGCGGCGGAACAACAGAAGGAGGAAGGGCAAGGAAGTGCTAGTTGTCGAGCAGTCCGGCAACGGAGGTGGCGCCAAGGAAGCTAAAGCTGGTGGCTCCGACAAGGAGGCCCAGCCTGTGGCGGCCTCCGACAAGCAGGAGAGCTCCGGCAAGCAGTATTGTAAGATTCACCGCACCAAGGGCCATGATCTCCAGAACTACAAGAAAGTCGAACAGCTTGTTGAGCAACAGAAAGCTGAGTACGAGCGGCGCGACAAGGAGAAGGCCCAGGAAGGAACTTGTGGACCCGGCAAGAAACGTCCCGGCCGAGGAGGACGCCGCGGCAAGGTCAAGCATCGGCAAGGAGATAGGCCTCCCCACGGCCGCGACAAGGATGAAGATGACGACGATGACGAAGACATGGATGATGACGAGGCCGACGAGCAGGAATTTCAGAAAGCCACAGAGGTCCTATGCGTTGACGGTGGCGCCTCTCTGTATACTTCGCACCGCCAACTCAAGCAGTGGATGCGAGAAGTGAATGCAGCAGAGCCATCCATAGAGTCACGCAAGCCTCTGAAATGGTCCAGCACGCCTATCATCTTCGACATTGAGGATCACCCTGATCGCGTAACTGCGGTCGGGTGCTTGCCGATGTTGGTTTCACCAACTATCCGCAACCTCAAGGTCACGAAGATGCTAGTTGACGGCGGAGCCGGCTTGAATCTGATCTCCTCCGTGGTCCTTCAGAAACTCCAGATCCCTGACAGCGAGCTCGAAGAGACCGGCACATTCCAAGGAATCAGCCCGGGAAGAAGCAAGCCGAAGGGAAAGATCACGCTGCCGGTCACATTTGGCAGCGAGCTGAATTTCAGAACAGAGAGGGTCACATTTGACGTTGCCGATTTTCCATTGCCCTACAATGGGATCCTTGGCCGTCCAGCGCTCGCCAAGTTTATGGCAGCCTCTCACTATGCATACAACATGCTCAAGATGCCAGGCCTGATAAGTGTCATCTCTGTCCCCGGCGACAAGAAGGATGCCCTTATCTGCGCCGACAAGATCTACCGGGAAGCAGCAGCCGCAGCAGAGTGCAAGACACTTGCCGCTGAAGCTCCCAGAAGGAAGAAGAAGACAAAGTCCGGCAAGAGCTCTGATGCCCACTCCAGCAAGCGCACCTCTTCGGAGTGCTGCGCTACCGTCGAGGACGCACCATCGAGCTCCACCGGCAAGTGCAAGAAGACGATGGAAGCTCTACCCGAGACCAAGAAGGTGTCCGCCAAGAAGGACAGCACTGGTGGTACCTTCACCATCAGTGCCACGCTTGACCCCAAATAGGAAAGCGCGCTCGTTGCTTTCCTGCGGGCGAATGTCGACGTGTTTGCATGGCAACCGTCTGATATCCCCGGTGTTCCCAGGAAGGTAATCGAGCACCACCTTGCCGTCTATCCTCATGCGCGGCCCGTCAAGCAGAGAGTCAGGAAGCAAGCAGTGGAGTGCCAAGAGTTCATTGCAGAAGAGATCATGAAATTGGAAGCAGCAGGCCTTGTCAGAGGAGTGCTCCATCCCACGTGGTTGGCCAATCCTGTAGTCATGCGCAAGGCGAACGGGAAATGAAGGCTTTGTATAGACTTCACTGATGTCAATAAAGCTTGCCCCAAAGATCCATTTCCCTTGCCGCGCATTGACCAGATTGTTGACTCCACAGCTGGATGTGATTTGCTTTCATTTCTTGATGCATACTCAGGATACCATCAAATCTTCATGGCAGAAGAGGATGAGAAAAAAACTGCATTTATCACCCCTTGCAGCACATACTGTTTTGTACGGATGCCCTTTGGGTTGAAGAATGCTGGTTCAACATTTGCAAGGGTAGTCCATGTCGCTTTTGAGCCACAGATACACAGAAATGTGGAAGCCTACATGGATGATATAGTGGTCAAGAGCAAGGACAAGGCTACCCTGATCCGAGATTTAGAAGAAACTTTTGCAAATCTGCGCAAGATCAATCTCAAGCTCAACCCCGAGAAGTGCGTGTTTGGAGTCCCTTCCGGCAAGCTTCTCGGGTTCTTTGTGTCTCAGCGGGGAATTGAAGCCAACCCCGACAAGATCAAGGCCATCGAGCAGATTGAAGCACCGAAGCGCGTCAAGGATGTGCGAAGGCTTGCCGGTTGCGTGGCTGCTCTCAGCAGGTTTATCTCTAAGTCTGCTGAGCGCGCCCTGCCATTCTTCAAAATATTGAAAAAGGCAGGTCCAATGAAATGGACTCCGGAAGCGGAGGCCGCGCTGCAGGACTTGAAGAGATACCTGTCCTGCACTCCAATACTTGTCGCACCTAAGCCACAAGAGAAGTTGCTGCTATATCTGGCAGCAACCAATCAAGTGGTTAGTGCTGCGTTAGTAGCGGAGAGGGAGGCGGACGATGAGCCAGCAACCGCGACAAGTGAATCCAGCGACAAGCAGGGGGCTTCTCCGACAAGCTCTGGCCCCGACAAAGTTGAGTCTGCGCAGACGTGCAAGGAGGTGCAGAAGAAGATGGTGCAACACCCAGTTTACTTTGTCAGCTCCCTTCTCCAGGGGGCTAGGTCGAGGTACTCTGGTGTGCAAAAATTGCTTTTCGGCCTTCTCATGGCCTCGAGAAAGCTGCGCCATTACTTCCAGGCACACGAGATCACAGTTGTCACTCGCTTTCCGCTGAAGAGGATACTGCAGAATCCAGAAGCAACAGGCAGGATTGTCGAGTGGGCATTGGAACTGTCAAGCTTTGGCCTCAAGTTTGAGAGCACTGCAACGATCCAAAGCAGGGCATTGGCAGAGTTCATAGCAGAGTGGACGCCAACCCCAGACGAAGAAATTCCAGAGACGAGCATCCCCATCAAGGAGACAAGCAAAGAGTGGCTGATGTACTTTGATGGTGCCTTCTCGCTGCAAGGCGCCGGTGCTGGCGTGCTGCTTATCGCACCCATCGGAGAGCACCTCAAGTACGTAGTCCAGATGCACTTTCCCAAGGAGCAAGCAACGAACAATACCGCAGAGTATGAGGGTTTGCTTGCCGGCCTCAGAATCGCAGCCGACCTTGGGATCAAGAAACTCATTGTAAGGGGTGACTCGCAGCTTGTCGTCCGCCAAGTGAACAAGAACTACCGGAGTCCATTGATGGAAGCTTATGTTGATGAAGTAAGGAAGCTAGAAGCACACTTTGACGGCCTGCAAATGGAACACGTTCCACGAGCTCAGAACGACATTGCTGATGGCCTGTCAAAGTGCACTGCACTAAAGTTGCCTGTGGAACCAGGGATCTTTGCGCTCAAGATGACTCAACCATCCGTGACACCATCAACTGGACAGAATAAGAAGAGGAAGTTGGTTTCTGGTGACTACTTTCCGGCAGAGCTTCCCGAAGCCGCCGCCAAGAAGGTCCCCAAGATCGACGCCAAGAGTGCTGAGGAGCAGTCTACTCCGGCGAACCTCTTGGTTTGTTCCATTGAAGCAAACGCTCCCGACAAGTTTTGCTCCGGCAAGCTTGCCGGGGAATATCACGCTCCGACCGAACCGCAGGTTCTTGCCGTAGAAGCGGATGTTCCCGCAGCAACAGATACATCTTTAGTCCTTGCTGTCGAGCCACAAGCACCAGCATGGGCGCAACAGATTGTTCGTTTCCTTCAGACAGAAGAGCTTCCCGAAGAGCAAGAAGAAGCAGAAAGAGTAGCCTGGCAGTCAAGTATGTACAAGTTTGTCGACAACACACTGTACAGAATAAGACTCAACGGTGTGAAATTGAAGTGCATTCGCCGGGAAGATGGACAACAGCTGTTGGCAGAGATACATGGAGGCATATGTGGTCACCACATTGGGGCAAGAGCACTTGTCGGCAAAGCATTCCGACAAGGCTTCTTCTGGCCGACAGCCCTCCAGGATGCAACTGCACAAGTAACCAAGTGTGAAGCGTGCCAGTTCCATTCCAAGCAGATACACCAGCCAGCTCAAGCTCTCCAGACGATCCCTTTATCCTGGCCATTTTTGGTCTGGGGGCTCGACATCCTCGGCCCCTTCCCCCAAGCTGTCGGGGGCTTTGAGTTCTTGTACGTTGCAATCGACAAGTTCACAAAGTGGCCGGAAGTGGAACCAGTGAGGAAGGTGACAACACAGTCAGCAGTCAAGTTCTTCAGGTCGATTGTTTGCCGTTTCAGGGTTCCTAACAGGATCATCACCGACAACGGCACGCAGTTTACGAGCCGCACCTTCATGCAGTATGTCCAAGATCTTGGCGCCAAGATCTGCTTCGCTTCTGTTGCTCACCCGAGAAGCAACGGTCAAGCGGAGAGGGCAAACGCTGAAGTGCTACGAGGCCTCAAGACCAGAACTTTCGACAGGCTGCACAAGTGCGGAAGAAACTGGATCGAGGAGCTGCCGGTGGTTCTTTGGTCGATCAGGACGACGCCAAATCGAGCCACTGGCCAGACACCCTTTGCTCTAGTCTATGGAGCAGAGGCAGTTCTCCCCACGGAACTCGTTTACGGGTCACCTCGAGTGCTCGCTTATGATGAGCTCGAGCAAGAGCAGCTGCGACAAGATAACGCGCTGCTCCTTGAGGAAGACCGTCTTCAGGCTGCTGTGCGAACCGCTCGCTACCAGCAAGCTTTGCGTCGCTACCATAGCCGCAAAGTTAAAGCTAGAAGCTTCGAGGAACGCGACCTTGTTCTTCGGCGTGTTCAGTCCGCCAAGAATTCCAACAAGTTGACGCCGAAGTGGGAAGGCCCTTATCGGGTGAAACGAGTCACTAGGCCCGGCGCTGTCCGCCTTGAGACCGAAGATGGCATTCCGGTGAGCAACTCCTGGAACATAGAACATCTTCGTAAGTTTTACCCGTAAGGCGCGGTTGCCGGAAGCTTTTCCGGCAACCACCTTTTGTACAAGTCTTGCCGCTGTTGCATGTAATCCTTTGTACAAAGCCGGGCGCAGACCCCGTGCACCAGTAAAGTTCATGTGCCCCGCACATCTTGTCAGTTTTTTATGCTATAATCCTTTTTCGCATATGTTATCTGACACTTTGTGCAGCACTAGACCCCGGTAAGCGATAGCGAGCCCAAGGCTCCATATCATTACTTTATTTCTCTGTTTCTTTCTCAAAAGAAGGAAGGTTCCCTCGCCCACAAGGTTTACCAGGGGGGGGGAAGGAGAAGATAATGGTGTGGACCAAGCCGTTCAAGAAAGTTTCTCCTTGCCGGGAAGCAGACGACAAAAAAGCTAAGTTGCTAAAGCTTGAGCAATCAGTTTTTTAAGTTTTTGAGTTATTTTCCTTGAACGACCGTGCTTTGTATGGAAAACCTGTGCGCGGAGGAACCAACTCGTAGCTAGTTGCGCCTTTACTTTGTTTCGAGTCCGCTCAACAGCTTAAGTGAGCTGCTAGCGCCCTTACTTTGCTTCGAGTCCGCTCAGCAACTTAAGTGAGCCGCTAGCGCGCTTACTTTGTTTCGAGTCCGCTCAACAACTTAAGTGAGCTGCAACTAGTTGCGATAAGGTTGCTTGTCGGTAGCGACCCCGCCAGCAGGCTACTGAAGTTCCGCACTCAGCGCTCGCGGCAAGGGTACCTGCGCCGGCAAGTTTCCCTAGAAAGCGTAGGGCAGAACCATACAAAGCCAAGAGTCGAGTAAAGGAAGTAACACAGCAATTTTTTGCCTAAAATAGAGTTATATTACAAAAATAACTTGTCACGCCTCTAATAAAGTGTTCCCATGACATGACTGGCAGCGACAAGTAAAGAAGAAAACGGACGGCCTAATCTACGCGACCGTCGTCAACCCTTTTGACCTCGTTCACCCTGTCCACAATGGGTGCGACGAGGGCCTTAAGTGCGTCAAGATCAGCGTCCACCGGCAGCCTCTTAAGGACGTTGGTGAGGTTGAGGCCCGGATTGCGGAAGGCCACCTTCACCAGCACCTTCTCCAGAACTCCAGCACAAATCGAGCGTGACTCATCGGCCAACTGCTTTGGGATCCGTTCCCAGAGTTGCTGGAGCGCCGCCGCCACGCCTTTGAAGAACAGAGTGAGCTTGGCGCTGGGTTGGAGGTTCTCGTCGGAGGAGTACCCGAAGCCTTCCACCCCCAATTGCACCAGCTCCTCTTCGATGACTGCAGCAATGTTCACGAGGCCCTCCGTCCAGAGCTCCACAGTATCTCTGAGAAGATTCTGGGTTTCGGCGGCCCTCGCTAGCAGCGCCTCGTTGGCCTCGATGTCCTTCTTGAAGTCTGCCTCCCGTTTCCTGGCGCTGTCCAATGTCTCCGTCAAGGTGGCCAGCTTCAGCGTCAGATCGGCGTTGGAATCCTTGGCGGCGCTCAATTCCTTGCCCCTCTCGGCGAGTCGGCCCTGCAGCTCACCGTGGGCAAGGGCGTCCTTCTCGCGCTCTAGCTTGAGGGCGGCAAGCTCTTCGCCACCAACCTTCAGATCAGCTTCTAGCTGCGCCACCTTTGCCTCCAATTCTTTCTTGGCGGCCTCGGCAGCCGCAGCCGCATCCTTTGCCTCTTGGAGCGTCCCGCCAAGTGCCCGTTCGCATGCGGCAAGCTCCTCTTCGTGGCTGTCGAGGTTCACTTTCCGCTGAGTCATCTCGCCTTCTCGCGTGTACAGCTTCCCGCCGGTGAGCCGCTGCTGCTCTTCAGCTTCGGCCTTCTCGAGGAGGAAGGCCTTCCACTCCTCAGCAAGCTGCTCCCGCTCCTCCGCCAATGCCCGGAGAGTTTCTTGGCGAAGACCCTGGAGCTCCTCCGCACGCTTCTCTATGTCCACGCTCGCCCTCGCGACAAGCGCTTCCCGGGATTCCAACTTGACTTGACGGGCGCGGTAGAGCGCCAGCAGCCTCCACAGCAGCCGCTCCTCCTCGGGCTCTTCACTGCTGCTTCCCGGCGCGTCGACGATCGACAACCCGGCGGAGGCAAGCACCTCCCCATCCAGAGCTTCTCCTTCCATCGGCGCCCTGGAGCTCGATGCCCAGGGGAGCTTGATGAAGATGCCCTCACCAGCCTTCAGATAGGCGCCGGGTTGGGGCTCCTCGGAGCCTGACGCTGCGGCAGCGGCGGAGGGATCGGCGGTCGGTGCAGCGCCTGATGCTCCTGCGGCCTCAGGGCCGTCAGTGCGATCGCCAGATCCCCTGCCAGCTTCCTCGGTGGCAGCCTTGGCGGCCTCTTCGCCGGCGGGCACGTCAGCGCCGGCTCCTTCTTCGGTGGCCGCGGCATCATCAGTATTGCCGCGCGCGTCCTCCTCACCGCCCGCCTCGGTCTCCATCGGATCCGCGGAGGGTGGGTCTGACGACCGGAGAAGAAGGAGAAATCAAACAAGTACCCAAGAAGAGAAATCAGCAGGAGACTACAAGGAAAGTTTCGGGCAAGAAGGACTACCTGCGCTAGGATCTGCTGTCATGACCTCCACCACCGGGGGATCGTTGGCGCTGTCCCTTGCCAGGGACTCCTCCCTTGCCGGAGATCGCTTCCTTGCCGGAGAACGCTCCCTTGCCGGGGAGTCCGCCCTTGGCGGCGTAGTCGAAGCAGACGACGAGCCGGAGGAGATCACCACGCCCTCCTGATCAAGCTGTTCTGCTCCTGCACAAACAAACCAGTGATCAGATGTCAACAAAGGAAAAGAGCAACCACGCGCACTCAGAAGCAGAAAGTAAACCACATGCTTACGCTGGGGGCTGCGCTGGGGGCTGCTCTGCGAAGTGATGGCCGGATCCGGCAAGGTGGTCTCGGGCGCGCCTCCTGTCGTCGCAGTGGGCTCGTCCTCGATGACCACCACCTGAGCCTTGGCCCTCTTCGCCGCCCTCTGGGCCAGAGTCCTGAAAAAGAAGAGCCCAGGGGGGATCAGATCCGATGCAAGACAAGATCAGCAAGTTGAAGAACTACAAGAAGAATCAAGGGAATCTTACTCTTCTTCCTCTTCCTCCTCGTCGGAGCTGAGCGCGGAGAGGTCAAAGTTCGGCCCACCCCCGGCGCAATGAGGTGGAGGCGTGGGATCCCTTGGCCGCTTGGCGGGGACTGCGGCGCCAGCCCGAGATGACCCCGCCCCAGTTGCCACTGCGGCGGGAGGCGCACCCGCGGCAACCGTACTTGCCGCGGCGGAGCGCGTCGCGCGGTGCTGCGGCTGTTGGCCCACTTGCCACCCTGCTACGTCGCCGACCCTGCGGAGGCACCTACTTGGCTGCGCTGGGGGCTGCGTTCCGGGCCCTGTTCCCGGCAAGCTCCCCGGAGATGGCGGGCCGCTCGCACCCTCGGCGGGCTCACTCAACTCGGCATCGGGCGCGGCAAGCTCTTCTTCGTCTTCGGGCCACTCCCGCTCAGCAAGACTCATCGCCGATGCCGCGTCCGCTTCCTCCACGGTGAACCCGAATTCACCCGCGGCCGCGGCTGCCGCTGCCTCTTCCGCCCTGGTGGCGATGCGCTCCATCTCTTGATCAGTGGTGTCGCGGGTGAGGAGCTTCTTCTCGTCAGCATTGACCGCCACCTCCACTAGGCTGTCGAAGAACTGCTGCACGACGTCGCCGGCGGGCTCTTGCCAAGTTGGAGCGATCCCGTGCAAGTCACACAACGGCATCATTGCGCAGATGCGGTCGCGCGAGGAGTTGTTACACAGAGGCACGACGCCTGCCGGCAACCTGAACCACTCGGGATGCTGCGGGTGGTGCTTGAATATTTCCTTAAGTATCCCGTCCAATTCTATGACGGTGAAATTGAAGTTGAGGCCTGGGCGCAACCTCATGATGTCTGCCGGGCCTCCAAATTCCCAGGCGGGTCTCCCCCTCGCCTGCAGAGGGGCGATGCGGCGGCGGAGGAAATCTGCGCCGACTGCTCCTACAGTCAACCCGGCAAGCCTGAGGCGCAAGATCCGGGTGGTGGCGATCTTCAACTTGTCATCGTCCGCGGACAGAGCGCTCCAATCATTGCCTCGCACTGCTGGGGCTTGGCGCAGGGCGGTGAACGGCTGCGGGTTCTCCTCTACAACCCAGCACCAGTTTGCTCTCCACTCATCCCACTTGCTGCGGAGCTCCCCCTCCAGATAGGTCTCCTTCTTACCGGCTCGCGAGATCCAGGCGATCGCCCCGGCAAGGGTTTCCCCTCTCTCGACACGGGGCATGAAGAAATGGCGGAAGAGAGCTACGTTGGGGTGGACTCCGACAAAGTTTTCGCATAGATGGGCGAAAACTTCCATGGTCAAGACGGCGTTGGGGGTAAAATCAAGGAGGTGGAACCCGTAGGTGTTCATGATATCACAGAAGAAATCAGAGAATGGCGGGCAGAGCCCGCAGTAGAAGAACATGGCAAAGAAAGGGTACCCGCCAACTGGAGCTTCTTGCGAGGTGATGGCGGAGAGTACCTTTGTGCGCGGATGCGCCCGTGTCTCCGTCGACCAGAAGAGATAGTACCACTCCCTCAGATCCTTTGCGGAGAGCTCGGGGAGGAAGGTGGCCCGCTCTTTCCGCAGCGCCTCAAGCCGCTGCGCCTCGGTCGACTTCACAGCTTTCCCGACCTTCCCCTTTCTGGGCTTCGGAGCCATGGCGGAGGCGGTGGGGGAGATCGACGGCGCTGGTAATGGCGGCGGCGACGGAAGCGGAGCGCTGCTCTCTTTCGACTTTGGAAGCGGAGGAGGGCGGCGGAGATTTCTGAGATTGCAGCAGCGAAGGGCGAAAGTGGGGGAAATGCCCCTGTTTCCCCTGCTTATAAAGAGGGACGGGGCGGACATTTCGGCCTTCCAAATAAACAACCTCCCACGATCTCCCCCACGACGCTGCGTTTGACGCGTGCTGTTCTAGGCGTGCGCGGTGGGAGCGGAGAGATATGCGGCGTGACCTAGGCCGCGCGTTCCCATGCACTGTTTTGGGCCTGGCCCAACAGCGCTCGGCACCGTGTATGGCCCAGGCCCGGGGGCTCCTGTCGGTGTACAAGAGTAGGGGTACCCTAGTACCCCGAACTTGTGCACGGGCGGTCGCAGCATCCCGCGGCAAGGCTTGCCGGGTGACCGCCAAGACCCTCCATGGTTCCCTTGAAGACCATTCAAGAACAAAGTACTCAAACCAAGGCCCCGGCAAGAGGAGCTTGCCGGGAAGGCCAACCAAGGCCCCGGCAAGAGGAGCTTGCCGGGAAGGCCAACCCAGGCCCCAGCAAGAGGAGCTTGCCGGGAAGAGACAAGACCCCGGCAAGAGGAGCTTGCCGGGAAGGCCACTCAAGGCATACCAAGAAAGCTTGCCGCGATGCGCCCTGCGTCCCGGCAAGGCCCGGTGAGCGACAAGCTCCCAAACACGACAAGACGACGACCGCGGCAAGGAGCTTGGCGCGGGAAACCCCCACTTCGTGCCCGCGCTCCAGCACACCTGGTAACGTGTCGCTCCAGGACTCTCCCAAGCACACGTGGCAGGAGGCCGTGTAGCTAGGGGTGCGCGGTGGCAAGCGGAGATGAAGAGAAGGCCATCGTGGCAAACGGTGGCGCTCCTAACGGTCACTTTTTTCACTGTTTAGGCAACTCAGACAGGCATTCAATGACCTTGTCCCCTGCCGTCAGAGTTAGGTAGGATGCACTGTATCCACAGTAGCGGTAGCTGCACCTACCGCATCCTTTTCCATTTTTACCCTTCTAGTCTACGTTGCCACCTGTTGGTGACCCCTTGAAAGTATAAAAGGAGGCCCAGGCGCAACGTAGGGGGGTTCAGCCGGGTTCGGCTCATTCGAAACACCAGGAACACTCTCACGCTCAGTCTGGCAGCGTCCATCGCTCCTGAGCAAGAATTCAATACACACAGACAAGCAGCAGTAGGGTTTTACGCATCCGTGCGGCCCGAAGCTGGGTAAAAACTGCTCACGTGTGCTGCCTCGATCCGCTCTTTGTGCGACCTCCGCCCCCCTCCGAACCGAAAGGGGCCCGGTCCCCATAGGTGTTGGTGGATCAGCCTCCCCGACACTAGTAAAAACTGAATACTCCATATTATGTAGCCCCCAAGTGCCGGGTTGTCATGCTTGCAGCAACCTGGGACTTGTAATTGACTGATGCCCATAAAATTTCAACCAATGTAGCCCCCAAGGGCCGGGTCATTATGCAATAACGAGCAGGGACTTTATAAATATGATGATGTAGACTTGAGCAGCGATGTGTAGCCCCCAAGGGTCGGCTCATTATGATATGATGAGTCGGGTCTTCAATAAGGCCAATAAAAATGACTTTGCATTAGCCCCCAAGTGTCATGGTGCATGCTTGTAGCGACATGAGACTTGCATGTAATCTTAATTTGAATAATGTAGCCCCCAAATGCTGGGTCGTAAGCCTGCAGCGACTCGAGACTATTCCTTCCATTGTAGAATAAATCATATCCTTTGATAAAATAATAGCCATTGCACTAAAGTGACTTTGAAAACCTCAATAATACCGGTTATTAATAACCATAATAAAATCCAGCCATGTTAGCTATTCAAGATAATATAATCCGGTATGAAAACCTTATTCATTCAATATCATAATAAAAATTCAGCCAAGTTTGGTTGTTTGAATAATATAACCCAATGATTTATAAGCGCATGATTCCAATGGGGCAATCCAAATATATACTGGCGACTTATAGTCCAAAGCCAGAACGGTTTAATAAACACCGGACAATTTCTCATCATAGACTGGCGATTTATCGTCTTAAAGCCAGGCCGGTTTAATAAACACCGGATAATTTATCATCATACTGGCGACATATAGTTGAAAGCCAGGCCAGTTTAATAAACACCGGTGACTTATAATCATGCTTTATTCAACCTGTTTCTGCATACAACAAGTTTAAAGTGTCCTAGCGGGTTACCGCCGAACGGGTCATAATGCCCAACATATAACCTGGGTTTATAACCAAGGCTGCACTTAAGAGTAATCAAATATGAAATATATCATACCTGTGACATTGAATCACATCATTGGTTTACCAACTTTTTTGTAGTAAGGGTGATAATCCCAATCTTGAGTACTGATAACTCTTTCCATACTGTGCCGGTTTATGATAAAACCATACCGGGTTATGATAGACACCGAATTATCCATATATAATACTGGCGGCTTGTAGTCGAACCAGACCGGGTTAATAATCGCCGGATTATAATTGGTCATGTACTGACAACTTGTAGTTGAAAGTCAAGCCGGGTTAATGAACACCGGTTTACTCCATAATAAGATGGTAACATAAAATCAAACCGGGCAGATAGTCTCCGGATTAAGATTTGACCGTGTTCCGCCAATTTGTAATTGACAGTCGAACCGGATTAACAATGTCGGTTTTAAAAACGCAACAGAAGTAAAAGGTATTTAGCAAAAAAGAACAGAATTCAAGCAAAGGCAAAGATAAATCATTTGCAAATGAGGCTTTAAGCCGATCAAGAGGCATTACCATGGTCGGACACGACCAAGCCCCCGATAGGCGTAGCTATGGTTCAAGTCAGCCAGGTCCCCAAATGAAACAGTGGCATTATGCCGATCAAGAGGCGTGGCAATGGTTCGGGTTCGACCAAGCCCCCAAGTGATTCTATGGCCTTAGGCCGATCAAGAGGCGTGACTGGTTCAGACGTGACCAAGTCCCCAAGTGATGCTATGGCACTAGGCCGATCAAGAGGCGTGACTATGGTTCAGACTTGACCAAGTCCCCAAGTGATGTTGTGGCATTACGCCGATCAAGAGGTGTGACTATGGTTCGGATATGACCAAAGCCCCCAAGTGATGCTGTGGCATTGAGCCGATCAAGAGGTGTAGCTATGGTTCGGATACGACCAAGCCCCCAAGTGATCAATAATATGATAAGCCAATAGGCATGATACCCATGTTTGAACTGCGCATCATGGCAGCAGGTCCTCTTTGGCACCCCTTAACTTTTTGCAAGAGATAAATCCTTCTTGAACCGGATGTTAAACCAGATATTGAGAGCTTCAAAGCTTCATGGGAGACATCTTTCCCTTGAACCGGATTTTAAACCGGAATCTTCATTTTCAGCCGGAAATTTTCTGACGGCCTTTACACTCGATCTTGCGAGAAGTTAATCCTTTTTTGAACCGAACATTGTTAAACCGGATTTGAGTGCTTCAGGGCTTTGTGGGAGAACAGATTTCCCTTGAACCGGATTGTAAACTGGATATTTGAGAGCTTCAGTGAGACTGACTTCCCTTGAGCCGGATTTTAAACCGGAATCCTTTCTGATGACCCGGATCTTCTTCATTGAGCCGGGATTTTGTAACTGTCATATACTTTCTAAGCCGGAAAGTTTCTGACGGCCTTTAAACTTTCATCAATATAACAGTAGCCTCCGGGACCAGGTTATCTTTCCCTCCATCGTCCTGGGGTTCTTAAACTGACTGAAACTGGCAAGAATTGCTGAGTCATGTCATCGTAGCCCCCGAGTCTCAAAAGTGACTCGAGGAATTGGCTTGAGACTCTCCATATTTGACCGTGATATAAACTGGCATAACTTGTATATCATTGATGTTGATAGCACGATGTGAATCCACAGAAGGTTGAGGTGACGGCGGCGGGTTATAAATGATCCCGTATAAGCCGTGTCAGCAACTCGGCCAATGGTTCCTTCCAACTGGCGATTTGAAGTTAACCAAACTGTAGTGGTGGTGACTTGTGCGCTTGCCCATTGAGCCATCCAGTGCAGACGGCGGTTGATAGTATATGATGATTTGCCTCCATTTTGTTTGAAAGAAAAACCGGGCTACTCAAACTATGACTTTCTCATACTCAATAAACAGATCATCCAGACAGGTGCGGCCCGGTATGTCGATGTAGACCAGGCCGCGAGAAACGGACGACAAAGACGACCGCAGCATCAGAGATAGCTCGGACAGATGAGTCGGCCGCAACATTGTAAGCCGGTGCGGACTGGGAAAATTGGCACCGGTGTTGTAAACCGGCACGGACGGGCGAGTTAATCGAGGGCGCGGTCCCGGCAAGCTGATGTAAACCGGGCCACAGGGACGGCGACTTGCGCACGTTCATTCACCGGGTGGTATGATACAGATGAAACACCGGTGCAGAACGTTGCTAGCGCGTGCTCCGTGCCCGTAATATAACGCCTCATTTGTAATGAAAAATTGTCCTGCGTCAAGAAATATCACATGCCAAAGTAATTGTTCACACAAAAATTAATATGTGCTATGAAAACAAATCGGACGGATATCACCTGATGTTTTTTGTTCAAACAATGGATGATCGCGACGGAGGCGGCTGAGGCAGACCGGTGGCTCAACATAGCCCCGGCGGCTCAACATGGTAGAGGCGACCCAATGCGGCCCCGGCGGCTCATTGTAACCCGTGTCAGGAGCGGCGGTTTGCGCACGTTCGTTCCTCGGGAAGTATGACACAGACAAACACTGGTACAGAATATTGCCAACTCGTGCTCCATACCCGCGGTATAAACACAGTTGTCCTGCGTACAAAACACACAGCAGGGCAGAGTAGTTGTTTGTTCCAAAAAATCATCATGCACTTAGCAAGAGATATATAGGACAAATATCACCTGATTTATATAGGCGAAAGCTCCGTACGCAGACCCTGTTTCCAAGTTCCCTTGGCCATTAAAATATTCGGCCTTTGTTGTTTTTTACTCAGCCAAATTCCTTGGTCCTCTGCCCTTTGCTGGTGTCCACACCCGTAGGCTATCCCGAGTAGATGTAATAGTTGTACTGATGCTGGACTAGTACTGATAGCAATCTGACCAAGTGATTTCCTCTTGGTAGCATAAAAGGCCCTTTCAAAACCTTCGAATCCAAATTTGATCACCAGCTCTTTAATCGACCACGCACTGATGCTGCAAGCTGAACTGTTGCTCTTTGTTTTAAACAGCAGCGGGCGTGACGGCGCGAGGCAGGATCTGTTCCGGTAATGGAGGCGAGTCCGGCTGTGGAAATTTCACTGGCAAAGGAAAAAACTGCCACAGCGGCTGAGACCTGCTGGCCACGGCAAAGCTGCAGCAGAAAGGCGCTGGGGGCGAGCCGGCGACAGCGGCCCAAAGGCGAGTGGAGACCGTGGAGACCGTGGAGGCGGACGGCATGGCAGGAGGCTTAACGGGTCGCCGAAGGCGGCGTGGGCCGTATCGGACCATAGCGAATAGGCTGCTCAGCCCAGAGGTAAAGGGAGATCGCGGCGACTCAAGGGTGCAGGTCTGGCCTAGAGTAGAGGTGTACTGGGAAAGCACAGCAGCAGCAGAAACGATCCAACGCGGCTCAGAGATGACCGTGATAGAGGTGGTGAGGCGAGTACAGTGGCGGCTCGAAGCTAAGGCAACCCATGGCGGTGCTGCCGGCGGTTTTGCAGGCGAGCGGGCCATGAAAGAGGCGGCTCACGCCACAACAGTGGGTTGAGGTGTGGCAGTTCAAGACGGATGCGGCGGCGGTCGACGGAGGTGGGAAGGTGCCTGCGAAACGTGGCCGCAATACAACAGCAGCAGAGCCCGCACCCATCTCTGCTTCTGAGTCGTCACCGGTTCGAGGAGTCCATGTTCGTGCTTCCTTCTCGTAGTGGCTCCCTCCTTTTTTTTCAACTTTGACTTTTGTTCGATTTAGATCTTGCAAGCAGATCGAACGTGGCTCTGGCCATTGAGAGAATAGTCGCCCAGCCTAATCTTTTTACTTGATATGACAAGTAGTATTTGTCTGATTGGTACGTGCTTGCTCATACAGACATACTTGCCAATTGATTTGTAGTCTTCCGGTCGTCAGACTAAAAAATGACAGCGGTTTGTAGGTGCGGTGAAGTCAAACCGGAGGCGGAGCAAGGTGACTCGGTCTTTGGTGGATTAGTACAAACTCAAGGCCGCGATTACGCTACAGCTAGTTTGGTATTATGCCAATCTTGGATTCGACGACCTGGACTTCTGCTTGGAATCGGTGTCGCGGCCTTAATTCTCGCCCCAATTTTGCTCACACCGCTCGATTGTTCAGCAATGATGCAGATTCTTCCAAACCGTCTTCTCTTCGTCCGAAAAATTGCGAACCTCTCGATCCTGAGAAGAGATCCCTCCAAGAACTCAACACCACCGTGCGCAGGCCCCACGGTGGGCGCCAACTGTCATGGATCTGTCACGGCAGATGTCCTTAGTGTCAGGACTTAGTCGCGAGGCCAACACATCTATGTGGTAGCTTGAGAGGGGTTGAGTGGGATGAGAGACGCAGGGCGGATCAACACACAAGACAAGGATTTAGACAGCTTCGGGCCCCAGGAAACATCATCCGGAATAGCCCTACATGCTGTTTGTGGCTAGATCTCATTATCATCACGAGGGAGACGCCGTAAACCGGCTCTTTGTGTCTAGCCCTAGAGATTGTTTCTTGCTTGTAGCTTCTCCCTCTTTGGGGAGCCCTGCCCCTCCTTATATATGTTGTAGGGGCGGTTTACATGACTAGTCCTAGTTGGATTAGGATTACTCTATTACAAGTGGAGTCCTAGTCTTGCTTCCTTTGTAAGGGAATATTCCTTGTGCTTTCCTCATAAACCGGCCCACCCTTAAACGTGAACCGGCCTTCTGGGCCATGGGCCTCGTCATCCATCTGACCCGCCCGCCGGGTTACTAATCAACCGCCAAGACCGGGCGGGTAGCTCGTGAACCGCCAAGCTCCGGGCGGGTTACCAGTGAGTCGTCTAGTCCGGACGGGTTATACTTCCGACCGGTTTACGCCACGGGGTATATCCCCGACACCAGCCTTAGATGTTCGGCATGTTCCTCTTCATTCTTGGAGTAGATGAGTATGTCATCGAGATATACTACGATGAGTTTATCCAAATACTCCATGACGACCGAGTTCATTAATTGAGAGAAGGTGGCTGGGGCATTGGTTAAACCGAAGGATGTAACGGTGTACTCGTATTGGCCATAACGAGTAACAAAGGCCGTTTTGGGAATGTCCCCGTTTCTGATTTTGATTTGATGGCAGCCCAACCTCAAATCCATCTTGGATAAGACCGAGGATCCAGCGAGCTGGTCATACAGATCGTTGATCCTGGGAAGCGGATACTTGTTCTTGATAGTGACCAAGTTGACAGGTCGGTAATCTACAACCATCCGATCCGTTCCATCCTTCTTCTTGACGAAGAGGACGGGGCAAGCCCAAGGAGAGGAACTAGGACAGATGAAACCATTTTTCAAGGACTCATCGAGTTGGTTCTTAAGCTCGGCTAGTTCTAAGGGTGCCATCTTATAGGGTCTTCTAGAAATTGAGACGGTTCCTGGAACAAGGTCTATTACAAACTCGACATCCCTGTCAGGTGGAACACCTGGCAGTTCTTCTGGAAAGACATCCGGAAAGTCCCGGACTACCAGAATATCTTCAAGGTCTGGAAGGGGGTTGGCATTTAGGGAGTAAAGCTGGCGCTTGGCCACTCGAGTTAAGACATTGACTGTCTTGCCCGATGGGTGAGTAAGTTGAACGGTTCTAGTGGCACAATCAATCTTAGCGTAATGAGCTGACATCCAGTCCATACCCAAGATGATGTTTATGTCCGAGGACTTGAGAGCTTTTAAAGATGCAAGGAAGACAAGTCTATCGACAAGAATTTCATTCCCATGGCTTACTCTAGAAGTTTGCCATCTAGAGCCAGGGGTTTGAATTTCCATGGTAGTGGGCATGTCACAGAATGTTGTGTTATGCAATCGAGCATAGCTCTCAGATATGAATGAATGAGATGCTCCAGTATCGAAAAGAACAGATGCCGGATGGCAATTAAC
Organism: Triticum aestivum; assembly: GCF_018294505.1. Taxonomy (NCBI): domain Eukaryota; kingdom Viridiplantae; phylum Streptophyta; class Magnoliopsida; order Poales; family Poaceae; genus Triticum; species Triticum aestivum. The sequence goes on along the minus strand of NC_057812.1, from coordinate 131,991,933 downwards.
AAAGAGCATACCAAGGACGACGTTAGGATCCTCATGAGCCTCCTTGGCTGAGACATAGTTGACATGGCCACGCGCAGTGGTGACTGGCTTGGCGTAGAATGTCTTTCCCGCTGGCTTACCACGACCAACAGACTTTCCAGACTGATTGGGGTTGTTGTTCTGAGGACACTCTCGACTATAGTGACCCGGCTCTCCACACTTGAAACATGTCACAACATTGGGGCATGGAGCAGCATTAGCAGCGGGGCCACCATAGGGCTTGGACGGTGCAAACTGCTGGTTGGGACGAGGCGCCTCAAAGGATGGCCTCGGAATGAACCTAGGTGGCAGCGCCGTGCTTGGAATCCACACCCGGCGCTTCTGAGATCCAGAGCCGGATGAAGAGCCAAAATCACGAGAGTGCTTGCATGAAGCGTCATAGTCAGACTGGCCTGTCTCAGCACCGATGGCTTTATTGACCAACTTCTGAAAGGAGGTGCACTCGTGCAGACGAAGATCGCGGCGAAGATCAGGGCTAAGTCCCTTGCGGAACCTTGCCTACTTCTTAGCGTCGGTGGATACCTCTTCAGGAGCATATCGTGCCAGGTTCCCAAATTCACGACTATATGTATCCATAGTCAGTCTTCCTTGGGTGAAATTGCAGAACTCTTCCCTCTTGCGATCTATGAGACCTTCCGGGATGTGATGCTCACGAAAAGCCTCACTGAATTCAGCCCAAGTAGTGATTTGGCCGACCAGGCGCATAGCTTCAAAATTTTCCCACCAAAGGCTAGCAGGGACTTCGAGGTGATAGGCAGCATAAGTAACCTTATCAGCTTCGGCTACGTTGGCAGAACGTAGCTTGTGGGTGATGCTGCGAAGCCAGTCATCCGCGTCGAGGGGCTCGATGGAATGGTTAAACTTTGGTGGGTACAACTTGATGAAGTCATTGATTGACACCAAGTCATTTCGCTGATGGCGTGCAGTGTTCTGCTCAATCCGCTCCAGCAAGCGGTTAGTCTCACGCTTGTTTCTTTCCGCCTCCAGCATCACTTCGGCCAGAGAAGGCGGGTGAGGCAGATTTTCACCCCTAACTGCACTGGCTTCCCCCTGCTCCGGGGCAGCAGGGTTGCTGCGGGTGTTAACCATCCTAGGAGAAAACAAGACAACAGTTTAGATAAGGATGGCACAACTTAGCAAGGAAGTGCAGAATGTAATGGATAACACGGAATGCAGAGATGTTCATCCGTATGACATGGTAATATAGAACTGCCATATATATACCAACGGTCATACACACCATACATAGTTTAGTACAAGCCCAGGCTACAGTACAACTATGATGAAAGACGTTACATCTCATCGGAGGCATTCCAAGCTCCTATACATTATTTTTCTACACCTCCGGAATTGATTACACACTAGGTCATATTCCACAAGTCACGCAGGACAGTGGAAATACAACTATTACAATACTAGTGATACTACTACTAACTCAGACAGCTCCGTAGTAGTCCTCATAGAAGTCACCTCCATAGCCTGGAAGTTCAACGTGATCATCCGGGAACAGACGGTCCTGAGGAGCTTGTGGACCATAGGGGCTAGGAAAAGGTCTTGGACCAACAAAAGGTGGCCTGCGGGGACCACGGGGTGGGGTGATGCCTCCCACATCATGCCAATCCACCATGTCTGACAGAGCCGATCTCACGGGATACAGATCCCTTGTATCCATACATCCAGCTTGCACAACAGGTGCAAACTGAGTCAAAGTGGCCCAATGATCAGCACGGGTGTTGAAAAGCTCCAGTCTCAAGGCCCGATTCTCTCGGTCCTTATCCTCGAGCATCTTGGCAGTGGTGCGAGTTAGTGAGTCCTCACGTGTGGAGTCAACATAGATAGCCTGGAATAGGCAGTGAAGCTGGCATATAACGGAAGTCGGTGTTCTGAAGCAGGCCAGTCCTGACTCGCATGATGGTCATCATGGAATAGGCAGCATCCTGCACAACCATCTCAACAGTAACCCCGAGTCCATAGAAACAGTGGAGGGGCTCGGTAGATCCAGGATAAGAAGGAAATATCCCGACGGTGCAGAAATATTGGCTTTGATTAAAGTCTCAGAATTGCTCTTCGACGGTGTATTCGGGATACCAACGGTAACCCGTCTAGATCATTACCCGGACTAACATAGTAGTATGACCGGGCACATCGAGGCACCGGGTCAGGCGAACCACTTGGTTTTGAGCACGAGTGGCCATCTGAAAGCACAACCACAATGCAAAGACATTAGAATTTCTAGGGAAAATTGGACAGCATAACGGCTGTAAATGCTCAGAAAAAGATTTGAGACATCCACAACAGTTTGCAATACCACTCAACAACATCATATCAGGGTTCTGATTCAACTGGCAACATACTAAAAGTAGTAGAAACTGTACTGAGGCTTGTAACAACAATCCTATAAGCTACTACGGATTAGTAACACGTGAACCTGACAGAAGAAGAGAGCCTAGTCCTTAACCCACGTACAAAGAGAAGAGAATGACACAGATCAGAGGGCATAAGGTAAAGGAGTAAAACAGCCTTACGTTCCTCAATTCCCATACATATAACTAAAGCATTTCTAGACTCAAGATCGACCAATTTGGCTCAACGAACCTATAGGCAGACCGGCTCTGATGCCAACGCTGTCAGGACCCCGATTCCAAATCACATCGATCTAGCCGGTAACACCTCATATCACATTGCGGCCTCACGCACGGTATCCCCACGGGTGTCGCCTTACCATGGCCCGGGACCGTTTGCGCCTTTTCACTCACGTATATGATAGTGTCGCTAGGATCCATATGACAGAGAACCCGGGCCGACATGGCTAATCGTGAACCCAAAGCGGCACAAACCTATGGAGACATGCATACATGAATCACATCGAGCATGTCGGTCATCAACAAGTGAATCCGGGCTGTAGCACTGGGATAACAGGACTCCGGGGAACCCGGGCTGTAGCAGGCTAGGCAGGACTCCGGATGTCACCGCGTGACATTTCCCTGAAGGGACAGACATAGGAACGAAGTGAAACACATGCTGGCCAGTCAAGTGTCCTGAGCAGTAGTCCTGGGCTAGAAGGACTCCGGTGAACCGGGCTGTAGCGGACTACTATGGCTCGAGGAGCAGTAGACTACATTTCCCCATAAGAAAGGCTGCCAAGGATAAACAACTAGATTGTCGGATACCACACATACCAAGCATTTCAATCATACACACAATATTCTCGATATGTGCAAATACAACATGGCATCACAACAAAACTCTACAACTCAAGTACTTTATTTAAAGGCTCCAGAGAGCCATACATAACATGTTCATACAGGTAGGGGTCACATGACCCGACACTCAAGTCATACAAGCATACAAGCACATGCGGAAGCAAATAGTCTGAGTACAGACACTAGAAAGAAGAAGGCTTCTCAAAGCCTGTCTATCTACATAGGGCCCTCCATGGCCAGGATCACCACCTGGATGGCAAGTCACTCATCGATGTCGAGATCTACATAAAACCCATCGGAGAGGGCGGTGTTGTTGTCTGAAAACAGTAAATAAGCAAACATGAGTACAAAGGTACTCAGCAAGTCTTACATCAGAACCTACTATACATGCTCGTTCTCAAGAAGGTGGTGGAGTTATTGCAGCAAGCCAGCTTTGACTCTTGGCTAAGCTATCCTACGGGACACCACTAGTAAAATAGTTTTTCGCACACGAGTCCACTACTCACCAACACAATACTCCACCTGGGATCCTCGCTCGTCATCCTACGAGAGGGCCATCCTCGGTACTCACACTTATCTTGAGTCTTTTAGTGGTAACCATTAACTTGTCTATGAACTGTATAGGCAACCAAGTAGTCCTTTACCGCGGACGCGGCTATTCAAATAGATGATGTTAACCCTATAGGGGTGTACTTCTTCATACACGCTCTCACCACTTACCGCCGTTTACACGACATGTACTCGGCAACCATCAAGCGGAAACCCAACGAGGGTGTCGGGCATGGCCTACCTAAACACTCAAGTCTCTAGTCCAGGTTTATCGCCTATCCAGGTTCCATCCGCAGGGAGTCCGGCCGAGGTTTCCACATACGGCCCCGAACAATGTGAACAGGGTCCCGAGACGCCAAACGGGCGCCCGGCATACCCGGCCATGGTGTATCTACCACAACATAGCCCACCCCTAGGGTCAGCGCTACGCACGGCCACCAACACATAACCTACAAACACCAGAAACTATTTGCAACTCCTGGACAGAGTACTAGGGTGATTAAGAAGCCGACAGGTTCCATTGGTTTCGGGCCCAATGTATGGTAGTAACTGAATCTTAAATCACACATACAGATCTCAGTTCTTAGGGACGGCCTCAATGAAACAACCCACCATGTACTCCTACATGGACTCTCATCGATACCTTTACCAAATCATGTTTAACACATTCCTCACATTACCGACATAATCATTTCACTCTAGCCCATCACCCAGATGAAACCAGACCTGACACAACTCTAAGCATAGCAGGCATAGCAAGGTAGGAAACACAAACATGGCTCAATCAACTCCTACACATGCTAGTGGGTTTTCATCTAGTTACTGTGGCAATGACAGGTCATGCAGAGGATAAGGGTTCAACTACCGTAGCACACAGCAGTTTGAAACGATGTTGTCTTAATGCAGTAATGAGAGCAGAGGCGAGAACATGGGATTGTATCGATATGATCAATGGGGCTGCTTGCCTGATGTAGTGGTAGTAGGGTACTGCCCTTCAGACGGATATTCGGGGTTATCCTCGGAGACAGAACCTACCACGAAAAACACACCGAACATAATCAACACATGACGATATGCAACAATATGATGCATGCTATGACATGGCAATATGAATGTGTCTTGGCCTAATGCAAGCTAAAACAGAAAGGAATGAACTCATTTGAATCAAAGATTCAAATGTTAGTTCATTTAACATAGCCATTTTAGTGCATTATATTATTTTGCTTAAATAGCAAGCTTAACTTGTTCTGTCATGCATGAAACCATTACCAATGGATAGATTAAATTTTTCTAATCAAAATTCATATATAAATCTTTGCATTTGGAGTTACAGAATAATTTCTATGAATTTTTGAAGTTTGCAACAATTTCTGGAATTTTTTGTATAAAAATAAATCCAGAAATTAGTTATTGCATCAGCAGTGCATCAGGGTGACGTCAGTGGTCAACGGGGACGGTCCAGGTCAAACCTGACAGTGGGTCCCGCGTGTCAGTGTGATTAGTTTAACTAGATATTAGTTAATACTAATCCTAATTAGTCAGCAGGGCTGGGCCCTACCTGTCATTGACCCAGGGGGGTCAAACTGGGCCCACCCGTGGTCCAACGGGGTCAGCAGGGTCAACTCGCCGGTGTTTAGCCGCCGGCGAGGCCAAACGCGGTGGTGCAGGTGCGGGTTTCACCTACAGGGCACCGTTCGGGGCGCCGTTGGGCTCTATGGATAGCTGGGAGCGAGCCGCAGCGGTTGGTGCGGGTGGTTGGGCTCGGGGTCGCCGAAAACGGCGCCGACGACGAGTTTGGCGGCGGCCGGAGCTCAGGTGAGCTCGGACCCATCGTTAGGAGGCAAGGCGAGGCATGGGCATGGTGCGTTGTGCTCCTGGGGATGTGGTGAAGTTAGTGGACTAAGTGGCATGGCTGTGGCATGGCTGGAGCCTCGTCGACGACGAGCTCCGCGGCGGCGCGTGCGGGCGAACTCCGTGTGCTCGCTGTGGTGCACGAGAAGGAGAGCGGAGAGGATATGGAAGTGGCTAAGCTCACGGCGGTTGCGACGGAGTTGACGGCGAGGTCGGAGACGAGCCGGAGCAAGCGGGGCGGCGGAGGCGATCTGGCCGGCAGGAGGTTGAAGACGAGCTCGGTGAAGACGCTCGGGGGCCTCCGGCGGGGCGTGGCTCGGTGGGACGGTCGAGGAGGGAGTGGCGGAGCTTCAGGACATGGTGGAGCGGCGCGTTGACGACGGTGGGCATGGTTACGGTGGCGGAACGGTGGCGGCTGCGTCGGCCATGGCGGAGGGGAGCGAGGGAGAGAGGCAGGGGGAATGGACGTGTCCAGGGGGTTCGGTGCGCGACATGGAGGTCGTCCAGGCCAGCAGAGCGGCGAGGGGAGGAAGCAGGGCGGCGGGTAGCTGCGTGGCACGCGCTGGTGCCAGCGTCGAGCAGCTGCCTGCCTGCCTGGCCAAGCCAAGCAGCTCGCTGGAGCGTTGGCTCAGCTGGGCCGGCAGGTGGGCCTGCTGGGTGGGCGCCAGGTAAGTTCTCTCCCTCTTTTTTTTAATTTCTGTTTTCTATTTTTTGTAGGTTTGTGGCTTTATTAAAAATAGCTAAGCACTTCTAAAATTCCTGAAAATAATCAGAGGCTCTGTTTAGAATATGTCCAACAGCCCATACTTATCTTCAGAATTATTTGAGCATTTAAAATATTTACTAGCATTCAAATGCCCAAATGCAAATTACATATGATTTAATTCAATGACCTCCTGTTGACCTAGAAAATTGTGCACCAATTTTGCCAGAGGTTCTAACGCAAGACAAAGAGGGTGAGCTTTTTAGAAGGGCATTTCAGGTTCATTGAAAATATTTTTAGTAAACCTTAGTTGATTCCAGAGGGGGTGCTGGGGGTTCCGTCTTCCCCAATTCAAGTTTCTGATGAAAGGTAGACATGATGCAACACTCTAATGCATGACTAGCTAGGATGTGACACTGAAGCTGACGACTGGCCAACTCTCAGATACCGTAAACGGCCGCACAGGAGGAAAGGATTTTAAAGTAAAACTGATACGTCTCCAACGTATCTATAATTTTTGATTGCTCCATGCTATATTATCTACTGTTTTGGACTATATTGGGCTTTAGTTTCCACTTTTATATTATTTTTGGGACTAACCTATTAACCGGAGGCCCAGCCCAGAATTGCTGTTTTTTGCATATTTCAGTGTTTCAGAGAAACAGAATATCAAACGGAGTCCAAATGGAATAAAATCTTCGGGAACGTGATTTTCTCACCGAACGTGATCCAGGAGACTTGGACCCTACTCCAGGGGGTCAAAGAGGAGGTCACGAGGGTGGGGGGCGCGCCCCCTGCCTTGTGGGCCCCTCGGTGCTCCACCGACATACTCCTTCCTCCTATATATACACATGTACCCCCAAACGATCAGAACAGGAGCCAAAAACCTAATTCCACCGCTGCAACTTTCTGTACCCACGAGATCCCATCTTGGGGCCTGTTCTGGAGCTCCGCCAGAAAAGGGCCGTCATCACGGAGGGCTTCTACATCATCATAGCCCCTTCGATGAAGTGTGAGTAGTTTACCTCAGACCTTCGGGTCCATAGTTAGTAGCTAGATGGCTTCTTCTCTCTCTTTGAATCTCAATACAAAGTTCTCCCCCTCTCTTGTGGAAATCTATTCGATGTAATCTTCTTTTTGCGGTGTGTTTGTTGAGATCGATGAATTGTGGGTTTATGATCAAGTCTATCTATGAATAATATTTGAATCTTCTCTGAATTCTTTTATGTATGATTGGTTATCTTTGCAAGTCTCTTCGAATTATCCGTTTGGTTTGGCCAACTAGATTGGTAGTTCTTGCCATGGGAGAAGTGCTTAGCTTTGGGTTCGATCTTGCGGTGTCCTTACCCAGTGACAGAAGGGGCAGCAAGGCACGTATTGCATCGTTGCCATCAAGGATAACAAGATGGGGTTTATTTCATATTGCATGAATTTATCTCTCTACATCATGTCATCTTGCTTAAGGTGTTACTCTGTTTTTAACTTAATACTCTAGATGCATGCTGGATAGCGGTCGATGAGTGGAGTAATAGTAGTAGATGCCGAATCGTTTCGATCTACTTGTCACGGACGTGATGCCTATATACATGATCATGCCTAGATATTCTCATAACTATGCTCAATTCTGTCAATTGCTCAACAGTAATTTGTTCACCCACCGTAGAATACTTATGCTCTTGAGAGAAGCCACTAGTGAAACCTATGGCCCCCGGGTCTATTCTCATCATATCAATCTCCATTACTTTAATCTTGCTTCTTTTTACTTTGCTTTTACTTTTTACTTTGCATCTTTATACCAAAAATACCAAAAATATTATATCTATCAGATCTCACTCTCGTAAGTGACCGTGAAGGGATTGACAACCCCTAATCGCGTTGGTTGCGAGTAGCTATCATTTTGTGCAGGTACGAGGGACTTGAGCGTGGCCTCCTACTGGATTGATACCTTGGTTCTCAAAAACTAAGGGAAATACTTACGCTAATCTGTTGCATCATCCCTTCCTCTTCGGGGAAAACCAACGCAAGCTCAAGACGTAGCAAGAAGGATTTCGGGCGCCGTTGCCGGGGAGTCTACGCAAAAAGTCAACATACCAAGTACCCATCGCAATCCCTATCTCTCGCATTACATTATTTGCCATTTGCCTCTCGTTTTCCTCTCCCCCCCAATTCACCCTTGCCGTTTTATTCGCCCTCTCTCTCTCTATCCTCCCTCTCTATTTGCCTCTTTTTGCCCGCTTGCTTTTTGTTTGCTTGTGTGCTAGTTTGCTTGCTTGTCGTTATGTCTGAAATTGGGGAAGTTATCGCCAATATGGGCGATAACAATATCATGGAAAATTCTGATGATCCTGCTGAAGAACCCCCTACCTACCATACAAAAAGATTTCGAATCGGTAGTGGTACTATTATTGGAAAATGAGTTATTCAAGATTTCTTCACTTGTGTCGGTGCTTTGCCCTCTATGGGCGGTTCTATTCTCCATAGAACTAGTAGTCTTGCGGACGCTATTGCCATGCTTATCGTTGAACTTGAAAGGCAATTTATGCATATTCACCCTTCTATACAAAGAGTTTTCCTAGAATTTTCTAATATCGAGCATTCCTCTGTTAAGCGTGCCGCTACTATCTTTTTGGCTCATGAATTTAGATTTATAATAAAAGCAGCCAAAGAAATCTTTGCGCACTATAGGGTGGACGCTGGTCGTCCTCCCATAGAATCTATCCTCTTCGATCAAGAAGAAATTATGCGTTTTCAATCTCCTGACTATGCTGCTTTTAATGAAAACCTCAGAAAAAAGGTGCCAACCAATATTTTAATTAATAGAATCTCTGAACTTAATGATGATTTGGCTATTCGAAATAATGAGCTAGGATACTCTCTTGAGTCTAGGCTCACAAAGTTCTGTCAAAAGAATGCTTATAATGATGAATTGGTTGTACATTACGAAGGGCCGAAAGAGGAACCTATACCTCCTAAAATTGAGCTTGGGGACTTCTTGTTGGGTTTCGTAGTAATTTCAAAATATTTCCTAAGCACACGCAAGATCATGGTGATGCATAGCAACGAGAGGGGGAGAGTGTGATCTACGTACCCTTGTAGATCGACAACGGAAGCGTTAACTTGGTTGATGTAGTCGTACATCTCCACGGCCCGACCGATCAAGCACCAAAACTACGGCACCTCCGAGTTCTAGCACACGTTCAGCTCGATGACAATCCCCGGACTCCGATCCAGCAAAGTGTCGGGGAAGAGTTCCGTCAGCACGACGGCGTGGTGATGATCTTGATGTACTACCGTCGCAGGGCTTCACCTAAGCACCGCTACAATATTATCAAGGACTATGGTGGAAGGGGGCACCGCACACGGCCAAGAATCTGATCACGTGGATCAACTTGTGTGTCTAGGGGTGCCCCCTGCCCCCGTATATAAAGGAGCAAGGTGAGGAGGCCGGCCGGCCCTATAGGCGCGCCAAGGAGGAGTCCTCCTCCTAGTAGGAGTAGGACTCCTACTAGGAGGGGGAAGGAAGTGGGAAGGGAGAGCGAAAGGGGGGCGCCGCCCCCCTCTCCTAGTCCAATTTGGACCAGGGGGGAGGAGGCGCGCGGCCCACCTTTGGCTGCCCCTCTCTCTCTCCATTAAGGCCCATATGGCCCATTACTTCTCCCGGGGGGGGGGGGGGTCCGGTAACCCTTCGGCTCTCCGGCTTTCTCCGAAATCACCCGGAACACTTTCAGTGTCCGAATATAGCCGTCCAATATATCAATCTTTATGTCTCAACCATTTCGAGACTCCTCGTCATGTCCGTGATCACATCCGGGACTCCGAACTAACTTCGGTACATCAAGACTCATAAACTCATAATATAACTGTCATCGAAAACCTTAAGCGTGCGGACCGTACGGGTTCGAGAACAATGTAGACATGACCGAGACACGTCTCCGGTCAATAACCAATAGCGGAACCTGGATGCTCATATTGGCTCCTACATATTCTACGAAGATCTTTATCGGTCAGACCGCATAACAACATACGTTGTTCCCTTTGTCATCAGTATGTTACTTGCCCGAGATTCGATCGTCGGTATCTCAATACCTAGTTCAATCTCGTTACCGGCAAGTCTCTTTACTCGTTTCGCAATACATCATCTCGCAACTAACTCATTAGTTGCAATGCTCGCAAGGCTTATGTGATGTGCATTACCGAGAGAGCCCAGAGATACCTCTCCGACAATCGGAGTGACAAATCCTAATCTCGAAATACGCCAACCCAACATGTACCTTTGGAGACACCTGTAGAGCACCTTTATAATCACCCATTTACGTTGTGACGTTTGGTAGCACACAAAGTGGTCCTCCGGCAAACGGGAGTTGCATAATCTCATAGTCATAGGAACATGTATAAGTCATGAAGAAAGCAATAGCAACATACTAAACGATCGGATGCTAAGCTAATGGAATGGGTCATGTCAATCAGATCATTCACCTAATGATGTGATCCTGTAATCAAATAACAACTCATTGTTCATGGTTAGGAAACATAACCATCTTTGATTAACGAGCTAGTCAAGTAGAGGCATACTAGTGACACTCTGTTTGTCTATGTATTCACACATGTATTATGTTTTCGGTTAATACAATTCTAGCATGAATAATAAACATTTATCATGATATAAGGAAATAAATAATAACTTTATTATTGCCTCTAGGGCACATTTCCTTCAGTCTCCCACTTGCACTAGAGTCAATAATCTAGATTACACAGTAATGATTCTAACACCCATGGAGCCTTGGTGCTGATCATGTTTTGCTCGTGGAAGATGCTTAGTCAACGGGTCTGCATCATTCAGATCCGTATGTATCTTGCAAATCTCTATGTCTCCCACCTGGACTAGATCCCGGATGGAATTGAAGCGTCCCTTGATGTGCTTGGTTCTCTTATGAAATCTGGATTCCTTTGCCAAGGCAATTGCACCAGTATTGTCACAAAAGATTTTCATTGGACCCGATGCACTAGGTATGACACCTAGATCAGATATGAACTCCTTCATCCAGACTCCTTCATTTGCTGCTTCCGAAGCAGCTATGTACTCCGCTTCACATGTAGATCCCGCTACAACGCTTTGTTTAGAATTGCACCAACTGACAGCTCCACCGTTTAATGTAAACACGTATCCGGTTTGCGATTTAGAATCGTCCGGATCAGTGTCAAAGCTTGCATCAACGTAACCTTTTACGATGAGCTCTTTGTCACCTCCATATATGAGAAACATATCCTTAGTCCTTTTCAGGTATTTCAGGATGTTCTTCACCGCTGTCCAGTGATCCACTCCTGGATCACTTTGGTACCTCCCTGCTAGACTTATAGCAAGGCACACATCAGGTCTGGTACACAGCATTGCATACATGATAGAGCCTATGGCTGAAGCATAGGGAACATCTTTCATTTTCTCTCTATCTTCTGCAGTGGTCGGGCATTGAGTCTTACTCAACTTCACACCTTGCAACAGAGGCAAGAACCCTTTCTTTGCTTGATCCATTTTGAACTTCTTCAAAACTTTGTCAAGGTATGTGCTTTGTGAAAGTCCAATTAAGCGTCTTGATCTATCTCTATAGATCTTAATGCCTAATATGTAAGCAGCTTCACCGAGGTCTTTCATTGAAAAACTTTTATTCAAGTATCCCTTTATGCTATCCAGAAATTCTATATCATTTCCAATTAGTAATATGTCATCCACATATAATATCAGAAATGCTACAGAGCTCCCACTCACTTTCTTGTAAATACAGGCTTCTCCAAAAGTCTGTATAAAACCAAATGCTTTGATCACACTATCAAAGCGTTTATTCCAACTCCGAGAGGCTTGCACCAGTCCATAAATGGATCGATGGAGCTTGCACACTTTGTTGGCTCCCTTTGGATCGACAAAACCTTCTGGTTGCATCATATACAACTCTTCTTCCAGAAATCCATTCAGGAATGCAGTTTTGACATCCATCTGCCAAATTTCATAATCATAAAATGCGGCAATTGCTAACATGATTCGGACAGACTTAAGCATCGCTACGGGTGAGAAGGTCTCATCGTAGTCAATCCCTTGAACTTGCCGAAAACCTTTTGCGACAAGTCGAGCTTTGTAGACAGTAATATTACCGTTAGCGTCAGTCTTCTTCTTGAAGATCCATTTATTCTCAATTGCTTGCCAATCATCGGGCAAGTCAACCAAAGTCCATACTTTGTTCTCATACATGGATCCCATCTCAGATTTCATGGCTTCAAGCCATTTTGGGGAATCTGGGCTCACCATCGCTTCTATATAGTTCGTAGGTTCATCATGATCTAGTAGCATGACTTCCAGAATAGGATTACCATACCACTCTGGCGCGGATCTCACTCTGGTTGATCTACGAGGTTCAGTAGTATCTTGTTCTGAAGTTTCATGATCATCATCATTAGCTTCCTCACTAATTGGTGTAGGTGTCACTGAAACAGTTTTTTGTGATGCACTACTTTCCAATAAGGGAGCAGGTACAGTTACCTTGTCAAGTTCTACTTTCCTCCCACTCACTTCTTTCGAGATAAACTCCTTCTCCAGAAAGTTTCCGAATTTAGCAACAAAAGTCTTGCCTTCGGATCTGTGATAGAAGGTGTATCCAATAGTTTCCTTTGGATATCCTATGAAGACACATTTCTCCGATTTGGGTTCGAGCTTATCAGGTTGAAGCTTTTTCACATAAGCATCGCAGCCCCAAACTTTCAGAAACGACAACTTTGGTTTCTTGCCAAACCACAGTTCATAAGGCGTCGTCTCAACGGATTTTGATGGTGCCCTATTTAACGTGAATGCGGCCGTCTCTAGAGCGTATCCCCAAAACGATAGCGGTAAATCAGTAAGAGACATCATAGATCGCACCATATCTAGTAAAGTACGATTACGATGTTCAGACACACCATTACGTTGTGGTGTTCCGGGTGGCGTGAGTTGCGAAACTATTCCACAATTTTTCAAATGTACACCAAACTCGTAACTCAAATATTCTCCTCCACGATCAGATCGTAGGAATATTATTTTCTTGTTACGATGATTTTCTACTTCACTCTGAAATTCTTTGAACTTTTCAAATGTTCCAGACTTGTGTTTCATTAAGTAGATATACCCATATCTGCTTAAGTCATCTGTGAAGGTGAGAAAATAACGATATCCGCCACGAGCCTCAATATTCATCGGACCACATACATCTGTATGTATGATTTCCAACAAATCTGTTGCTCTCTCCATAGTACCGAAGAACGGTGTTTTAGTCATCTTGCCCATGAGGCACGGTTCGCAAGTACCAAGTGATTCATAATCAAGTGGTTCCAAAAGTCCATCAGTATGGAGTTTCTTCATGCGCTTTACACCGATATGACCTAAATGGCAGTGCCACAAATAAGTTGCACTATCATTATCAACTCTGCATCTTTTGGCTTCAACACTATGAATATGTGTGTCACTACTATCGAGATTCAATAAAAATAGACCACTCTTTAAGGGTGCATGACCATAAAAGATTTACTCATATAAATAGAACAACCATTATTCTCAGATTTAAATGAATAACCATCTCGCATCAAACAAGATCCAGATATAATGTTCATGCTTAACGCTGGCACCAAATAACAATTATTTAGGTCTAATATTAATCCCGAAGGTAGATGTAGAGGTAGCGTGTCGACTGCGATCACATCGACTTTGGAACCGTTTCCCACGCGCATCGTCACCTCGTCCTTAGCCAATCTTCGCTTAATCCGTAGTCCCTGTCTCGAGTTGCAAATATTAGCAACAGAACTAGTATCAAATACCCAGGTGCTACTGTGAGCATTAGTAAGGTACACATCAATAACATGTATATCACATATACCTTTGTTCACCTTGCCATCCTTCTTATCCGCCAAATACTTGGGGCAGTTCCGCTTCCAGTGACCAGTCTGCTTGCAGTAGAAGCACTCAGTTTCAGGCTTAGGTCCAGGTTTGGGTTTCTTCTCTTGAGTAGCAACTTGCTTGCTGTTCATTTTAAAGTTCCCCTTCTTCTTCCCTTTGCCCTTTTTCTTGAAACTAGTGGTCTTGTTGACCATCAACACTTGATGCTCCTTCTTGATTTCTACCTCCGCAGCTTTCAGCATTGCGAAGAGCTCGGGAATAGTCTTATTCATCCCTTGCATATTATAGTTCATCACGAAGCTCTTGTAGCTTGGTGGCAGTGATTGGGGAATTCTGTCAATGACGTAATCATCTGGAAGATTAACTCCCAATTGAATCAAGTGATTATTATACCCAGACATTTTGAGTATATGCTCACTAACAGAACTGTTCTCCTCCATCTTGCAGCTATAGAACTTATTGGAGACTTCATATCTCTCAATCCGGGCATTTGCTTGAAATATTAACTTCAACTCCTGGAACATCTCATATGCTCCATGACGTTCAAAACGTCGTTGAAGTCCCGATTCTAAGCCGTAAATCATGGCACACTGAACAATCGAGTAGTCATCAGCTTTGCTCTGCCAGACGTTCATAACATCTGGTGTTGCTCCAGCAGCAGGCCTGGCACCCAGCGGTGCTTCCAGGACGTAATTCTTCTATGCAGCAATGAGGATAATCCTCAAGTTACGGACCCAGTCCGTGTAATTGCTACCATCATCTTTCAACTTTGCTTTCTCAAGGAACACATTAAAATTCAACGGAACAACAGCACGAGCCATCTATCTACAATCAAGCATAAACAAGCAAGATACTATCAGGTACTAAGTTTCATGATAAATTTAGGTTCAATTAATTTACTTAAAGAACTCCCACTTAGATAGACATCTCTCTAATCCTCTAAGTGATTACGTGATCCAAATCAACTAAACCATGTCCGATCATCACATGAGATGGAGTAGTTTCATTGGTGAACATCACTATGTTGATCATATCTACCATATGATTCACGCTTGACCTTTCGGTCTCTGTGTTCCGAGGCCATATTTGTATATGCTTGGCTCGTCAAGTATAACCTGAGTATTCCGCGTGTGCAACTGTTTTGTACCCATTGTATTTGAACGTAGAGCCTATCACACCCGATCATCACATGGTGTCTCAGCACGAAGAACTTTCGCAACGGTGCATACTCAGGGAGAACACTTCTTGATAATTAGTGAGAGATCATCTTATAATGCTACCGTCAATCAAAGCAAGATAAGATGCATAAAAGATAAACATCACATGCAATCAATATAAGTGATATGATATGGCCATCATCATCTTGTGCTTGTGATCTCCATCTTCGAAGCACCGTCGTGATCACCATCGTCACCGGCGCGACACCTTGATCTCCATCGTAGCATCGTTGTCGTCTCGCCAATCTTATGCTTCCACGACTATCGCTACCGCTTAGTGATAAAGTAAAGCATTACAGCGCGATTGCATTGCATACAATAAAGCGACAACCATATGGCTCCTGCCAGTTGCCGATAACTAGGTTACAAAACATGATCATCTCATACAATAAAATTTAGCATCATGTCTTGACCATATCACATCACAACATGCCTTGCAAAAACAAGTTAGACGTCCTCTACTTTGTTGTTGCAAGTTTTACGTGGCTGCTACGGGCTTAAGCAAGAACCAATCTTACCTACGCATCAAAACCACAACGATAGTTTGTCAAGTTGGTGTTGTTTTAACCTTCGCAAGGACCGGGCGTAGCCACACTCAGTTCAACTAAAGTTGGAGAAACTGTCACCCGCAAGCCACCTATGTGCAAAGCACGTCGAGAGAACTGGTCTCGCGTAAGCGTACGCGTAATGTCGGTCCGGGCCGCTTCGTCCAACAATACCGCCGAACCAAAGTATGACATGCTGCTAAGCAGTATGACTTATATCGCCCACAACTCACTTGTGTTCTACTCGTGCATATAACATCAACATATAAAACCTAGGCTCGGATGGCACTGTTGGGTTTCGTAGTAATTTCAAAAAAATTCCTACGCACACGCAAGATCATGGTGATGCATAGCAACGAGAGGGGGAGAGTGTGATCTACGTACCCTTGTAGATCGACAACGGAAGCGTTAACTTGGTTGATGTAGTCGTACATCTCCACGGCCCGACCGATCAAGCACCAAAACTACGGCACCTCCAAGTTCTAGCACACGTTCAGCTCGATGACGATCCCCGGACTCCGATCCAGCAAAGTGTCGGGGAAGAGTTCCGTCAGCACGACGACATGGTGACGATCTTGATGTACTACCATCGCAGGGCTTCGCCTAAGCACCGCTACAATATTATCGAGGACTATGGTGGAAGGGGGCACCGCACACGGCCAAGAATATGATCACGTGGATCAAATTGTGTGTCTAGGGGTGCCCCCTGCCCCCGTATATAAAGGAGCAAGGGAGGAGGCTGGCCGGCCCTATAGGCGCGCCAAGGAGGAGTCCTCCTCCTAGTAGGAGTAGGACTCCTACTAGGAGGGGGAAGGAAGTGGGGAGGGAGAGGAAAAGGGGGGCGCCGCCCCCCTCTCCTAGTCCAATTAGGACCAGGGGGAGGAGGCGCGCGGCCCACCTTTGGCTGCCCCTCTCTCTCTCCATTAAGGCCCATATGGCCCATTACTTCTCCCGGGGGGTTCCGGTAACCCTCCGGCTCTCCGGTTTTCTCCGAAATCACCCGGAACACTTCCGGTGTTCAAATATAGCCGTCCAATATATCAATCTTTATGTCTCGACCATTTCGAGACTCCTCGTCATGTCCATGATCACATCCGGGACTCCGAACTAACTTCGGTACATCAAAACTCATAAACTCATAATATAACTGTCATCGAAACCTTAAGCGTGCGGACCCTACGGGTTCGAGAACAATGTAGATATGACCGAGACACGTCTCCGGTCAATAACCAATAGCGGAACCTGGATGCTCATATTGGCTCCTACATATTCTACGAAGATCTTTATCGGTCAGACCGCATAACAACATACGTTGTTCCCTTTGTCATCGGTATGTTACTTGCCCGAGATTCGATCATCGGTATCTCAATACCTAGTTCAATCTCGTTACCGGCAAGTCTCTTTACTCGTTTTGTAATACATCATCTCGCAACTAACTCATTAGTTGCAATGCTTGCAAGGCTTATGTGATGTGCATTACCGAGAGGGCCCAGAGATACCTCTCCGACAATCGGAGTGACAAATCCTAATCTCGAAATACGCCGACCCAACATGTACCTTTGGAGACACCTGTAGAGCACCTTTATAATCACCCATTTACGTTGTGACGTTTGGTAGCACACAAAGTGTTCCTCCGGCAAAAGGGAGTTGCATAATCTCATAGTCATAGGAACATGTATAAGTCATGAAGAAAGCAATAGCAACATACTAAACGATCGGGTGCTAAGCTAATGGAATGGGTCATGTCAATCAGATCATTCACCTAATGATGTGATCCCGTTAATCAAATAACAACTCCTGGTTCATGGTTAGGAAACATAACCATCTTTGATTAACGAGCTAGTCAAGTAGAGGCATACTAGTGACACTCTGTTTGTCTATGTATTCACACATGTATTATGTTTCCGGTTAATACAATTCTAGCATGAATAATAAACATTTATCATGATATAAGGAAATAAATAATAACTTTATTATTGCCTCTAGGGCATATTTCCTTCACTTCTGTCCTAGTAAATTTAGCCCTTTTGATAACTTTTGCTTGCCTCGAAGAAAACTTGCTGCTGAACGTAGAGAATATGAAATGAGCTTCACCGATCTATCTTATTACTATGGCAATACCTAGATCTATCCTCGCTTTTATGCCTAGCTAGGGGCGTTAAACGATAGCGCTTGTTGGGAGGCAACCCAATTTTATTTTTATTCCTTGCCTTTTGCTCCTGCTTAGTAATAAATAAATTATTTAGCCTCTGTTTTGGTCGTGTTTTTTGTGTTTAATTAGTGTTTGTGCCAAGTAGAACCGTTGGGAAGACTTGGGGAAAGTCTTGTTGAACTTGCTGTCAAAAACAGAAACTTTAGCACTCACGAGAACTGCTGTCATTTTTATTTGGAGAGTTCTATTTAGTTAATTTTTTTTGCAGATGATTAATAGATAAATTCCTCACGTCCAGCAATTTATTTTAGAATTTTTGGGGTTCCAGATCTTGCGCTAGCTACAGATTACTACATACTGTTCTGTTTTTGACAGATTTTGTTTTTCGTGTGTTGTTTGCTTATTTTGATGAATCTATGGCTAGTAAAATAGTTTATAATCCATAGAGAAGTTGGAATACAGTAGGTTTAACACCAATATAAATAAATAAATAATGTGTCTTTTGTTTTCTTTCACTAACGGAGCTCACGAGTTTTCTATTTTGAGTTTTGTGTTGTGAAGTTTTCAAGTTTTGGGTGAATTCTTTTGATGGATCATGGAACAAGGAGTGGCAAGAGCCTAAGCCTGAGGATGCCCATGGAACCCCCAAGATAATCCAAGGACACAAAAAAGTCAAATCTTGGGGATGCCCCAGAAGGCATCCCCTCTTTCGTCCACTTCCATTGGTAATTTACTTGGAGCTATATTTTTATTCACCAACATGATATGTGTTTTGCTTGGAGCGTCTTGTATTATTTGTGTCTTTGTGTCTTAGTATGCCACAATCATCCTTGCTGTACACACCTTTTGAGAGAGCCATACATGAATTAAAATTTGATAGAATACTCTATGTGCTTCACTTATATCTTTTGAGCTAAGTAGTTTTGCTCTATGTGCTTCACTTATATCTTTTGAGCTAAGTAGTTTTGATCTATGTGCTTCACTTATATCTTTTGAGCTAGTACTTTTGCTCTATGTGCTTCACTTATATCTTTTGAGCGTTATAATTTTGCTCTATGTGCTTCACTTAGATCTTTTAGAGCACGGTGGTGGATATGTTTTAAAGAAACTATTGATCTCTCATGCTTCACTTAAATTATTTTGAGAGTCTCTTAATAGCATGGTAATTTGCTTAATAATAATATGCTTGGTATTCAAGATTTGTGAAACTTTCTTTTGAGTGTGTTGAATACTAAGAAAAGATTGAAGCATGATAATTGTTTTGAGATATGGAGGTGATAATATTAAAGTCATGCTAGTTGAGTAGTTGTGAATTTAAAGAATACTTGTGTTAAAGTTTGTGATTCCCGTAGCATGCACGTATGGTGAACCGTTATGTGACGAAGTCGGAGCATGATTTATTTATTGATTGTCTTCCTTATGAGTGGCGGTCGGGGACGAGCGATGGTCTTTTCCTACCAATCTATCCCCCTAGGAGCATGCGCATAATACTTTGCTTTGATAACTTCTAGATTTTTGCAATAAGTATATGAGTTCTTTATGACTAATGTTGAGTCCATGGATTATACGCACTCTCACCCTTCCACCTTTGCTAGCCTCTCTAATACTGCGCACCTTTCGCCGGTATCATACACCTACCATATTCCTTCCTCAAAACAGCCACCATACCTACCGATTATGGCATTTCCATAGCCATTCCGAGATATATTGCCATGCAACTTTCCGCCATCTAGTTCGTCATGACACATTCATCATTGTCATATTTCTTAGCATGGTCATGTAGTTGACATAGTATTTGTGGCAAAGCCACTGTTCATAATTTTTTCATACTTGTCACTCTTGATTCATTGCATATCCCAGTACACCGCCGGAGGCATCCATATAGAGTCATACTTTCTTTTAGAATCGAGTTGTAATCATTGAGTTGTAAATAAATAAAAGTGTGATGATCATCATTCAATAGAGCATTTTCCCAATAAAAAAAAGAGAAAGGCCAAAGAAAAAAAAAAGACCCCCCAAAAAAGAAAATAAATAAAAAGGGGCAATGCTACTATCTTTTTTTCCACACTTGTGCTTCAAAGTAGCACCATGATATAGCGAGTCTCATATATTGTGCTTCAAAGTAGCACCATGCTCTTCATATAGAGAGTCTCATATGTTGTCACTTTCATATACTAGTGGGAATTTTACATTATAGAATTTGGCTTGTATATTCCAATGATGGGCTTCCTCAAATTGCTCTAGGTCTTCGTGAGCAAGCAAGTTGGATGCACACCCACTAGTTTCTTTTGTTGAGCTTTCATACATTTATAGCTCTAGTGCATCCGTTGCATGGCAATCCCTACTCACTCACATTGATATCTATTGATGGGCATCTCCATAGCCCGTTGATACGCCTAGTTGATGTGAGACTATCTTCCCCTCCTTTGTGTGTTCTCCACAACCACCATTCTATTCCACCTATAGTGTTATATCCATGGCTCACGCTCATGTATTGCATGGAGATTGAAAAAGTTTTGAAAAAGTTAGAGTATGAAACAATTGTTTGGCTTGTCATCGGGGTTGTGCATGATTTAAATACTTTGTGTGGTGAAGATGGAGCATAGCCAAACTATATGATTTTGTAGGGATAACTTTCTTTGGCCATGTTATTTTGAGAAGACATAATTTCTTTGTTAGTATGCTTGAAGTATTATTATTTTTATGTCAATATAAACTTTTGTCTTGAATCTTTCTAATTTGAATATTCATACCACAATTAAGAAGATTTGCATTGAAATTATGCCAAGTAGCACTCCGCATCAAAAATTCTCTTTTTATCATTTACCTACTCGAGGACGAGCAGGAATTAAGCTTGGGGATGCCTGATAAGTCTCCAACATATCTATAATTTTTGATTGCTCCATGCTATATTATCTACTGTTTTGGACTATATTGGGCTTTATTTTCCACTTTTATATTATTTTTGGGACTAACCTATTAACCAGAGGCCCAGCCAAGAATTGTTGTTTTTGCCTATTTCAGTGTTTCGGAGAAACATAATATCAAACAGAGTCCAAACGGAATAAAATCTTCGGGAATGTCATTTTCTCACCGAATGTGATCCAGGAGACTTGGACCCTACTCCAGGGGGTCAAAGAGGAGGTCATGAGGGTGGGGGGTGCGCCCCCCTAGGGCGCGCCCCTTGCCTCGTGGGCCCCTCGGTGCTCCACCGACATACTCCTTCCTCCTATATATACAGACGTACCCCCAAAAGATCAGAACAGGAGCCAAAAACCTAATTCCACCGCCGCAACTTTCTGTATCCACGAGATCCCATCTTGGGGCCTGTTCCGGAGCTCCGCCGGAAGAGGGCCGTCATCACGGAGGGCTTCTACATCATCATAGCCCCTCCGATGAAGTGTGAGTACTTTACCTCAGACCTTCGGGTCCATAGTTAGTAGCTAGATGGCTTCTTCTCTCTCTTTGAATCTCAATACAAAGTTCTCCCCCTCTCTTGTGGAGATCTATTCGATGTAATCTTCTTTTTGCGGTGTGTTTGTTGAGACCGGTGAATTGTGGGTTTATGATCAAGTCTATCTATGAATAATATTTGAATCTTCTCTGAATTCTTTTATGTATGATTGGTTATCTTTGCAAGTCTCTTGGAATTATCCATTTGGTTTGGCCAACTAGATTGGTAGTTCTTGCCATGGGAGAAGTGCTTAGCTTTGGGTTCGATCTTGCGGTGTCCTTAACCAGTGATAGAAGGGGCATCAAGGCACGTATTGCATCTTTGCCATCGAGGATAACAAGATGGGGTTTATTTATACTGCATGAATTTATCTCTCTACATCATGTCATCTTGCTTAAGGCGTTACTCTATTTTTAACTTAATACTCTAGATGCATGCTGGATAGCGGTCGATGTGTGGAGTAATAGTAGTAGATGCAGAATCGTTTCGATCTACTTGTCACGGACGTGGTGCCTATATACATGATCATGCCTAGATATTCTCATAACTATGCTCAATTCTGTCAATTGCTCAACAGTAATTTGTTCACCCACCGTAGAATATTTATGCTCTTGAGAGAAGCCAGTAGTGAAACCTATGGCCCCCGGGTCTATTCTCATCATATCAATCTCCATTACTTTAATCTTGCTTTGCTTTTTTACTTTGCTTTTACTTTTTACTTTGCATCTTTATACCAAAAATACCAAAAATATTATATCTATCATATCTCACTCTCGTAAGTGACCGTGAAGGGATCGACAACCCCTAATCGCGTTGGTTGCGAGTAGCTATCGTTTTGTGCAGGTACGAGGGACTTGAGCGTGGCCTCCTACTGGATTGATACCTTGGTTCTCAAAAACTGAGGGAAATACTTACGCTACTCTGCTGCATCATCCCTTCCTCTTCGAGGGAAACCAACGCAAGCTCAAGACATAGCAAAAAAAGCAACACATTATACACAAGCCTTGTTTTATAATACAAAGTACGGGCATTACAGGTACATTCATTTAAAAATAGTGTCGTTCGAACACTGGCCCTCTACAATGCGGGAACCCTCCAAGACTTGATCAAAATACCGCTTCGGCATGCGATGCTCTTTGCCCGCGGGCGGTCCCTCAGTTGCCAGCTTGACGGCGTTCATCTTCGCCCACTTCACCTTGACACGGGTGAAGGCCATCCGGGCACCTTCGATACAGGACGACCGCTTTATGGCATCAAGCCGGGGGCAGGCGCTGACGAGCCGCTTCACGAGCCCGAAGTAACTGCCGGGTATGGGTTCGGCTGGCCTAAGTCAGACTATAACATCCTACATGGCTAGTTCGGCCACCCTATGCAGCTCGGTCAGCTGCTTCAGCTGATCGCTGAAGGGCACCAGATGCTCTGGTGCAAGGTACTGCGAGCAGAACAGCTTCTCCATTGAACTCCCCTCTTTGGCTCGGAAGAACTCCGCAGCATCGGCAATGTTCCGAGTAGATCCACAAACGCTCCTGGAGAACTCCGAACACGGGTCAGTAATATGTAACTCCTCCTAACAAATTTGCTTTGCATGTTAAAGGCCTTACCCGCCGCGATCTGCTTTGCTTCTTTGATCTCCCGGCAGGCGCCTTGGGCTTCAACCCGGGATGCCTTCACGCTTTGGAGGTCCTCACCAAGTTTGGAATCTCGATCCGAAAGCTTGCGCTCTACAGAATCACATTTTCTTATGGCATCCTTGAGCTCTTGCTGGACTTCCTCCACTCGTGACTCATGCTTTCGGCGGGCGGCTCATTCCTCCTCCAACTCCTTTTTGGCCTCGGCCAACGTGTTCTTGAGGGTCTCGACCTCGGACGTGTCAGCTGTGAGCATGATTATAAAACTCAGCAAGATAGCACAACAACAAGTAAATATCATGTCAGATGCGAATAGTTATCGCATACCTTGCTTCTCCTCCAACCGTTTGTTGGTGCAGATAAGCTCTTCATCGACCCGCTTCAGCGACCGCTTTAGTTCGGACACTTCATCGGCATGGGCGGTTGCCGGTAACTTCGAAGCCTGTTTGTTCAAATAGACATGTATGATAATCTCCTGCGACATATTCGATCCTCTGTTCGGCCTTTCTTAAACAAACGCCGAACAGAGTCTCAAGGGCTACTGACTATACACATGCATTCTTTTTATAGTTAAAAAATAGTACACCACGTACCTCAAAGCCTGTTAGAAGGCTAGTGTAGGCCTCGTTCAATCCGCTCTTAGCGGACCAAACCTTTTCAACCACCGCACCCATAAGGGTACGATGTTCCTCAATGATGGAGGCGCTCTGAAGCGCTTCCATCAAAGTGTCCGACGGCTATGGATTGACAGAGGTCGCCGGTGGATTTGACGCACCTCCTTCTTTCGAAGGAGGCTGCTCGCCTAATTCCAGAGTGGTATCGGCCTCAATGATATTCGATTGGGGGCCGAATTGGGCATGGCTGATACGTCTCCGTCGTATCTACTTTTCCAAACACTTTTGCCCTTGTTTTGGATTCTAACTTGCATGATTTGAATGGAACTAACCCGGACTGACGCTGTTTTCAGCAGAATTGCCATGGTATTATTTTTGTGCAGAAATAAAAGTTCTCGGAATGACCTGAAAATCAACGGAGAATTATTTTGGAATATATAAAAAATACTGGAAGGAAGATCCACGTTAGGGGGCCTCCACCTGTCCACGAGGGTGGGGGGGCGCCCTACCCCCTGGGCGCGCCCCCCTACCTCATGGGCCCCCTGACGCTCCATCGACCTCAACCCTGACTCCATATATTCACTTTCGGGGAGAAAAAAACCAGGGAGAAGGATTCATCGCGTTTTACGATACGGAGCCGCCGCCAAGCCCTAAACTCTCTCGGGAGGGCTGATCTGGAGTCCGTTCGGGGCTCCGGAGAGGGGAATTCGTCGCCATCGTCATCATCAACCATCCTCCATCACCAATTTCATGATGATCACCGCCGTGCGTGAGTAATTCCATTGTAGGCTTGCTGGACAGTGATGGGTTGGATGGGATTTATCATGTAATCGAGTTACTTTTGTTAGGGTTTGATCCCTAGTATCCACTATGTTCTGAGATTGATGTTGCTAGGACTTTGCTATGCTTAATGCTTGTCACTAGGGCCCGAGTGCCATGATTTCAGATCTAAACCTATTATGTTTTCATCAATATATGAGAGTTCTTGATCCTATCTTGCAAGTCTATAGTCACCTACTATGTGTTATGATCCAGCAACCCCGAAGTGACAATAATCGGGACCACTCCCGGTGATGACCGTAGTTTGAGGAGTTCATGTATTCACTATGTGTTAATGCTTTGGTCCGGTACTCTATTAAAAGGAGGCCTTAATATCCCTTAGTTTCCAATAGGACCCCGCTGCCACGGGAGGGTAGGACAAAAGATGTCATGCAAGTTCTTTTCCATAAGCACGTATGACTATATTCGGAATACATGCCTACATTACATTGATGAATTGGAGCTAGTTTTGTGTCACCCTATGTTATGACTGTTACATGATGAACCGCATCCGGCATAATTCTCCATCACTGGTCCAATGCCTACAAGCTTTCCATATATTGTTCTCCGCTTATTTACTTTTCCGTTGCTATTGTTACAATCACTACAAAACACCAAAAATATTACTTTTGCTATTGTTACCACTACTATCATATTACTTTTGTACTAAATACCTTGCTACAGATATTAAGTTTCCAGGTGTGGTTGAATTGACAACTCAGCTTGTTGGGAATATAACTTTCAGGTATGACCCGCCCAGGAGGGGCCGGGTCAACCCTAATGGCGGGTTGTTAAGAGAAGCCCACTAATATTCAAGGTGATAGTTTATTAAGAATTGTAGAAGGCCTAAGCCCAGAGGCGGCTTAATGCCCAATATTGTAAACCACCATATGTAAAGGAAGACTTGTAAAGAAAGGCATATAAAAGAAGTCACCGAGCCGGACACGTTTTATGAGCCGGTCGGGACTCTGTAGGCCACCAGTCGTCAACCCGTGTATATAAGGGGACGACCCGGCGACGGCATAGGACAAGAAACGAGAGATCGATAGCCAAGCTAGCGAATTCGCTCCTTGGTCATCGAAACCTAGCAATACAACATCAACTGGACTAGACCTTACCTTCACCGTAAGGGGCCAAACCAGTATAAACCTCTCATGTCCTTTGTCCTGATTAACCCCTTTAAGCTTCCTAGTTGCGATGGCCCTAGGACTAAGTCCTTTCTCTAGGACATCTGTCGTGACAATTCCACGATAGTTGGCGCCCATCGTGGGGCCAACGCACGGTGGATTTGAGTTCTTGAAGGGCAACTTCGAAAGGCTCAAGGGATACGCTGTGGGCCGGATGACCAAGAGTCGTCGCGGCAAGATCTACATCGATGATGAAGGCTGGGGCCCCGACGCCGGCTCGATTGAGTACGGGTACCGGGTCCCCTTCGGCGGAATCCATGTCTTCATAGGCCGGATCGGTGAGTCAGGCCCTGAGCCGGACGTCTGCACCAACCTCATCGAGACGGCTCAGCGCACGAGACCCGCCCGGGCTCAACCCGCCGAGCGGCGGGCCTTTGTGGGTTGCATCCATGGAGGGGAATTTTCTGAAGGATTGATAGACGGTGGTGAGACGGCCATTTGTTCTGACGATGCATCGTCCACAGGCGAGACAGATTCTTTGTATCAGCTACAATATGGCGTGCTTGGGGGCTGTTCCGATGGCAGCAGTATTCCGGACCCTCCGAGCCGCCGAATCGAGCCAGAGTCTTCATGGCTGGCACTCAACCCGAGCAGAATTCTATGGTTGCGCCAGCAATAACCACGGGGTCGGCAGCAGCCGGGTCAGGAGACCCCATGCGCCCCCCGGCTCAGGTACTAATGGATCTCATGGATAAGATGACGGCTCTGTTGACTGCCGTAGTTGAGCCAGCGGATAAGGCTCAGCATGACGCGGAGGTGGTACAACTACGTGAAGAGGTGGCACAAGTCAAGGAAAATTTAGCAGCAGAAGATGTCAGGATGGCTGCGGAGTGGGCGGCTTTGGATGCTCGTGCTCGACAGCTTCAAGCGGAGACTTTCCGGCTCTCGGTGGATCTGAACGCGTCAAACGAGGTCATGAGGAGAAGACACCAGAAAACTCAGTCACGTCTGCCTCTGACTTACGATCCTAGGAACCTTTTCCACACACCCGGGGCTGGTCCCAGCAACCCGCCGGAGGCAAACCGGATCACAACACCCGGGACGGGGGCGCCGGTTCAGCCGAGGGCCATGGAACCACCCCATGTGAATACTGCTCCACCTCATTACACGCCAGTACCACCGGGTCACTTCTCTAACCCTTTGGAGAATTTAATTGCTGCGTCGGCTCGTCTAGCGGCTCTCCCAATGGAAAGCAACTCTCCAACGGCGATCGAAACACGAAGGGTCAGAGAACTTCTTCAGACAGCCCTAGCACAGCAGGATGTGTACTCTTATAGTCGACACAGAATCCATTCAACCCCTCACCCAAGCCGGAGCCCGAGCTATAGCAGGCATATGGACTCAGCGGCTATGTCAAGCAATGCCCAACGCCGTAACCAACCGCGCATGCATGACCCGGCGCAGGATGGAGCCTCTAACTTGGTGGATCAAGAGAGGATCCGTCAGGAGGCTGAGCAGGCGGTTCAACTGGCAGCTGAGCAGGCGGCTCATCAAGCTTTTCCGGTTTATCCAGCAACCTCTATTGAGGCAGGAGTGGCCACAAGGACAGGAGGTGTCACTTGCCTGATGCCGGCTCTACGTAACGAGCGCTTGCCAAAAGATTTTAAGGGTCCTCGTAAAGTGCCTAATTACACGGCCGACTTACAGCCTGGGGCATGGATTGAAAGTTATGAGATGGCGATGGAGCTATTGGAGGTCAGCGATGCAGCAATGGCTAAATATTTCACTATGATGTTGGATAGAACAGCTCACACTTGGTTGAAAGGGTTGCCACCCAACTCCATCGGCTCATGGGAGGAGTTAAAAGCCCGGTTCATTCAGAACTTCAAGGACACATGTAAGCAACCTATGTCAATCGTGGACTTGACTAACTGTAAGCAAGAGTGTCGGTGTCAAAACCGGCGGATCTCGGGTAGGGGGTCCCGAACTGTGCGTCTAGGTCGGATGGTAACAGGAGGCAAGGGACACGAAGTTTTACCCAGGTTCGGGCCCTCTCGATGGAGGTAAAACCCTACGTCCTGCTTGATTAATATTGATGATATGGGTAGTACAAGAGTAGATCTACCACGAGATCAGAGAGGCTGAACCCTAGAAGCTAGCCTATGGTATGATTGTTGATGTGTATGTTGTCCTACGGACTAAAACCCTCTGGTTTATATAGACACCGAATAGGGTTAGGGTTACATAGAGTTGGTTACAATGGTAGGAGATCTGAACATCCGTATCGCCAAGCTTGCCTTCCACGCCAAGGAAAGTCCCTTCCGGACACGGGACGGAGTCTTCAATCTTGTATCTTCATAGTCCAGGAGTCCGACTGATGGTATAGTTCGGCTATCCGAACACCCCCTAATCCAGGACTCCCTCAGTAGCCCCCAAACCAGGCTTCAATGACGATGAGTCCGGCGCGTAGATTGTCTTCGGCATTGCAAGGCGGGTTCTCCTCCAAATTCCATGTACCTATTGAATAAAGTCCGGTTTCTTGTAGATGTTGCGCTCCTTGGCTTCTGCACCCAATAATGGCCGCTCCCCACGTGTCAAACGAATATGAAAGGTCTGAGTGTTTTTACATTCACACCCCTAGCCGCGTAAACAAGTTGACCTATTTAAAGAGACGAGGATTTAGATCCAAACCTCACCTTCCCCCTTCGCGAGTGTTCATCAGAGCACATTCGACAAAGATCCATTCCACCATGGCCAGCCATCGCGACTCCTCCTCCCGCCCTTAAAGCCCTAAGCCTGGACATTGGGAAAGATGCTCCATCCCGCATAGCGAGTTAGTGACGCTCCAGACCAAGGGATTTCTCCCCCCGGCCTATATGATCCCGGTTCGAGCCGGTCTTGCCGTCTATAACGGCAGAGGGCAAGCGGAGAGCGCCCCTAATCCCTCCAAAGGAGAGCGGGTGTGCCTCGTCCCTTATTTAATAAGGGGGCTCAGATTTCCCATCCATCCATTTCTCTGAGGGCTGCTGGAGTTCTACGGCCTCCAGCTACATCATCTCACGCCTGCCTCAGTATTGCATATCGCGGGCTTTGTAGCCCTCTGCGAGCTGTTCTTGGGTGTTGAAGCTCATTTTGGACTGTGGAGGGAGCTATTTTGCCTCGTGCCCCGTTCCAAGAAGGGGTCTATGTATCAAGTGGGCAGAGCCGAAGTATGGCGCATCGCCGGGACCGGCTATCTGTCCGGAACCCCAAAGAAGGCGTCCGAAGACTGGCCCTCGGAATGGTTTTACATAGAAGACGTCCCGCTGCCGGATCCTGTCCGGATCGGCCTCCCTGAATTCAACAACGCTCCCTTAAAGAAGCACCTAAGCTGGCGCCCACGGAGCCCTCAGAGGGAAAGTGACAGGGGCGTTGTTTACCTGATGGGCCGGATTAGATTGTTAGCTCATTCCGGACTAACCGTGATCGGGGTCATGGCCGCATGCATCATGCGAGGGGTGCAGCCGCTACAGTATAGAAGCCACCCCATGTGGGATTTCAACAGGGAGGACGACACCACCCGCTACGGCCATAAGGGGCCGGATTCGGCTGCGGCTCTAATAAAGACCTGGTCCGCTTTGTACAAGGGAGAAGAGGAGGATTTTCTCCATGTAGACCCAAAGGGTGGATTTTCCATGTACAATCCTCCAAGCTGGGTGAGTGATCACATCTTGCCTATCCGTTTTATATCCCCATTGTTAAATATTTAATCTTAGTGATTTCGACGCAGGAACTGCGCCAGGCTATTAAAGAAATAAACAGCCCTCCTCCACAACCCGAGGACCCAGGACGGTCCCTCGACCCGGACTCGCAAGAGGATCCGGAGCTTTCGGTGGATCTGATTGATAGAGTGTTCCATCAATTGAGCAAGGACAACGCCCTGGTGGCCATTACGGCCGATTATCCAGGGCTAATCCCGGCCTCCCAAAAACGGGAGTCCGAACCTGCGGCGACAAGCCAACGAGGGGCCGCAGGGCCCCATGGACAGAAAAGAGGCGCAGTCCGGACCGGGGCGTCAGCGCAAAGGTATGACGCACCCCCTTATCCCAGGTGTCGTACCTTCAGGGCATATTAACACTTGTGCCCTCTTCAGGACAAAGAGACCTCGCCGAACTATATTCGGAGAGACCGCCAATCGCGCCTCCACCAGCCAGGCTCCAAAGCCTGGCCCGGAAGCGGGGCCGAACACAAGGCGCGCACCGGACGCTCCTCCGACGGAGGATGTGGACATTGGGAAAGATGCTCCATCCCGCATAGCGAGTTAGTGATGCACCATCACGGCACGCCCAAAACATGGCTTAAACCGCACCAGGGGCTACCGATTTTTTACTTTTCTCTTACTTCCAGGACTCTACTCTTCGGAAGGCCTATTCGGCAGTTCAATTGCCACACAAACGATGCAAGGACCAGGGAAGCAAACAAGCCATGCCGCATTACGGAAATCCCAGGTGGTCTCTATCACGAGAAGTATACCTGTTTCGCATTCTATTCCGCAGCTTGCCCCTGGAGCAGACATGTTAAATAGTCCAACTTTTCGTTTATCGCGTTACTTGTATCATTCTGCTTTGATCGCAACTATTTTTAATAAACAATGCATAGCTTTTGTATATTTTTTGCATTATCTTTTTATAAATAAATGTTCCTTAACGACATGTTGCACCCGTACAACTTGGTACGGCCAAAATACGCCAGGGGCTTTTAGCACCCCTCAATATGGTGTGAGAAGTCCGAACACTTTCACAAGTGCGGCACCCCGAACTTATAACACTATATGCATCGGCTCCGAATCATGTCTTGGGTCAATAGTTGGGTTTGCCCGGCTCCTATGTTTTGGTGCCTTACGTTCCGCTATATCGGCTAAGGTAGCACTAGGAGAACCACTGCGATTGTGCCCCGGTTGAGCTGGGTCGAGCACCTCAGTGGAGAAAGCTAAAACTGACTGTCATGATGAAGCGAGAGCTGGTCGCTGTTCGAGAGGTATTTCGAGTCCCTAAAGACTTATGCCGCTTAGGGCGAGGAGCCGGCTCTGTCCAGCCAAGGCGTGGATAGCGCCCCAAACTCGGTCTTCCGAATACTAGGGGCTTCGCCGAAATTTAAAATTATAGAATTCTATGGCTAAGTGAGAGTGTTCACGCATTATAGTCGGATTGCCTCATTCGTTGGGTTGAGCGCCTTCCTCGAAGGACCCAAATATGGGAAAAAGAGCGCCCAGGTTTTTCCCCGAACACCCCAGCACTAGCGGCAAGGGGGCAGAAGCCGACGACTCGCCATCTCTCAGTATTGATAAACAGCCGCACAGAAGGTAATATTTTAAATTCAAACAGCATTGCTTAGCACATATGAACAAGTTTTCAGCGCACAGGATAACACGAGCGGGTTTTACTCAAAAAATACATCCTTGGTACATTCATCCGCAACAAGGTAGGCACCCTTTAGAACATCCTTATAATAATTCTCGGGCTTGCGATGCTCTTTCCCCGGCGATGGCCCGTCCTTCACAAGCTTCTCCGCATCCAGCTTGCCCCAGTGCACCTTAGCATGGGCAAGGGCCCTACGGGCACCTTCAATGTAGACGGAGCGCTTGATGTCTTCAAGCCTCGGACAGGCCTCCACTAGCCGCCGCACCATCCCGAAATAGCTCCCAGGCAGAGCCTCTCTAGGCCACAACCGAACTAGGAGGCCCTTCATGGCCTGTTCGGCCGCCTTGTGGAGCTCGACCAGTTGCTTCAGCTGGTCGCTCAAGGGCATGGGGTGTCCGGCCTCAGTGTACTGAGACCAGAACACCTTCTCCGTCGAGCTGTCCTCTTCGGCTCGATAGAATGCGGTGGCATCGGATACACTCTGGGGAAGATCTGCGAACGCTCCTGGAGAGCTCCGGATTCGGGTAAGTAACAGGTAACTCACGTTTATGTGTTTGCTTTGCATAGAGAATGCCTTACCCGCCACAATCGTCTTCACCTCATCCAACTCCTGGAGGGTCTTCTGGGATTCGGCCTTGGCAGATTTGGCATTTTCAATAGCCACCGCAAGCTCGGACGCTTGCGTCTTTGAGTCACGCTCCAAACTCTCATGTTTTTCCATGAGAGCCTGAAGCTCTTGCCGCACCTTGCCAACCTCGGCCTCATACTTCTCCCGCTCGGTGCGCTCTGAGGCCGAATTCTTCTCGGCCTCGTCCAGCGCTTCCTTAAGAGTCACCACCTCAGACGTGGCCCCTACAATAGCCACGATAATCCTGTCATTTTTCGCAATTGCACCTTATATATATATATAACAAGGTATTCTTACCTTCATTGTCCTCGAGCTGCTTCTTGGCACGCTCGAGCTCTTGCTCGGACCTTTCGAGGTCCTGCTTCAGCGTGTCCACTTCCGCAGTCAGAGCGGCGGACGCAAGCAGGGTAGCCTGCACCTGCATATTGACTCATTTTTGTTAGACTCCTGCAAATTCTATTTGATCCTCTATCTGGCTTTTCTTCCCGAACGCCAAACAGAGCATCAGGGGCTACTGTCTATGAGGTACTATTATTTACACTTTCTTTTCTTACCTCGAAGCCTTTAAAAGGCTAGTACAAGCTTCAGTCAGTCCGTTTTTTGCGGACTGAACCTTCTGGGCCACCGCACTCATAATAGCGCGGTGTTCCCCGTCGATGGAGGCGCCTTGGAGCGCCTCCAACATATTGTCCGGCGCCTCCGGTTGGACGGAGGCCGCCGACACGGTGGACTTGCTCCTCTTGAAAGGAGGTCCCCCGCCGGACTCTGGAACCTTTGAAGGTTCCGGAGCGGTGTCCGGCCTAGAGCCAGACTTGGAGCCCTGGGGGGTTTTATCCCCTTTACTCCTGGAGTCCGGGAGGTCGCCTTGCGGCGCCTCCAGGACCACCTCCTCCCGGATTGGAACCTGTTGGGACAACACTTCGGTTTCGTCCATAGGGCGGGGGGAGGAAGCCGTCGGAAGTGAGTTCACGTCCGACGGGTCCAGTGAGCCGCTCGACGATGCGTCGAGCCGGTCTTTGGGTGGGCTGCATAAACACATTCGACATAAGGGAAAGCTGTGCAATAAACGAATACTATGAATTAGTTTGGTATCTGGATACTTACAATTTCGCCAGGGGCTTGGCCCTGGGCGCCCACTCCTCTCTGTCGTCGTCGGCGTCGGTGGAGTAGTCCAGAGAAAGGGTTTTCCCCTTCTTAGACCCTTCGGCCTCCCCAGTTGGGGCGGCCTTCCTTTCCTTCCCTTCCCTCGCTGGAGGGGGAGGGGTCTCTTCTTCCTCCTCCTCGTCTTCATGGGAGGATTGCTCCTCGGATTCGTCGGATGGTGAATCCGACACCTCCGGGCGTCGGGCACTCTTTCGAGTCCCAGTGGCCTTCTTCTTGGCCCTCTTCTCCGGCACCACATAGGGTGCCGGAACCAGCAGCTTCGCCAGGTGAGCGTCCGCTGGGCCTTCGGGCAAAGGAGCCGGACAGTTGATCTATCCAGACGTCACCTGCCAATCCTGTCAGAGGAAAGGGAGCTTAGATCCCGCATAGAATCAAACTATGGAAAACTGATACCCTGTAAAAGGAAAAACAGCTTACCGCGAGCGCATGACGTTGCGCACTGAATCCGCGATCCTCGGTAGCGGATGAAGGAGCCTCGGCGCCCTTGAAAAGCATCCTCTAGGCATCTTCGTACGTCGTGTCGAAGAGCCTGTTTAGAGTTTGATGCTGCGCCGGGTCGAACTCCCACAGATTGAAGGCCCGTCGTTGACACGGGAGGATCAGGCGGATGAGCATAACCTGGACTACGTTGACAAGTTTGAGCTTCTTGTTCACCAGGGTTTGCACGCATGTTTGGAGTCCGGTCAGCTCTCCTTTTTTACCCCACGACAGGCCGGTCTCCTTCCAGGAGGTGAGCCGCGTAGGGGGTCCGGACCGAAACTCGGGGGCTGCGACCCATTCGGGGTCGCACGGCTCGGTGATGTAAAACCACCCCGATTGTCACCCCTTCAGGGTCTCCACAAAGGAGCCCTCGAGCCACATGACGTTGGCCATCTTGCCAACCATGGCACCGCCGCACTCCGCCTAGCTGCCGCGCACCACCTTCGGCTTGACATTGAAAGTCTTAAGCCATAGGCCGAAATGGGGGCGGATGCGAAGGAACGCCTCGCACACGACGATGAACACCGAGATGTTGAGGACGAAGTTCGGGGCCAGATCATGGAAATCCAGGCCGTAGTAGAACATGAGCCCCCGGACAAATGAATGCAGAGGGAAGCCCAGTCCGCGAAGGAAATGGGGGAGGAATACCACCCTCTCATGGGGCCTAGGAGTGGGTATGAGCTGCCCCTTTTCGGGAAGCCGGTGCGCGATATTGCTAGCCAGATATCTGGCCTTCCTCAGCTTTTTGATGTGTCCCTCCATGACAGAGAATCCCGAAAGGTGGATCCTTATCCCCTTATATGGGTGGACGCAACTACGTGTCCCCACCAGCCTGATAAAACTCGCTTATCTCCAAAGCGCCGTAATCAATGGCGCGGTCGGGTTACCCACGCCCGTATTGATGAGAATCCTGAAATAAGGGGACACGATCTCTGCTTTAACAAGATGTGCCAAGGAAACCGCCTCGCATGACACGCTGAGGTGGGATAATAAAACGATTCGAATAAAGGCTTGGCCGTGGTGCGTCATACTACGAAATACGTCAGCAGATTAGATTTGTGTAAATATTATTCTCTCTATGGCAATATGTGGAAACTTATTTTGCAGAGCCAGTCACTATCTTTGTGTTCAAAATCTTCTATGAAGTACTTGGAGGAGGAACCCGCCTTGCAATGCCGAAGACAATTTGCGCGCCGGACTCGTCGTCATTCAAGCCTAGTTCAGGGGCTACTGAGGGAGTCCTGGATTAGGGGGTGTTCGGATAGCCGAACTATACCTTCAGCCAGACTCCTGGACTATGAAGATACAAGATTGAAGACTCCGTCCCGTGTCCGGAAGGGACTTTCCTTGGCGTGGAAGGCAAGCTTGGCGATATGGATGTTCAGATCTCCTACCATTGTAACCGACTCTATGTAACCCTAACCCTATCCGGTGTCTATATGAACCGGAGGGTTTTAGTCCGTAGGACAACATACACATCAACAATCATACCATAGGCTAGCTTCTAGGGTTCAGCCTCTCTGATCTCGTGGTAGATCTACTCTTGTACTACCCATATCATCAATATTAATCAAGCAGGACGTAGGGTTTTACCTCCATCGAGAGGGCCCAAACCTGGGTAAAACTTCGTGTCCCTTGCCTCCTATTACCATCCGGCCTAGACGCACAGTTCGGGACCCCCTACCCGAGATCCGCCGGTTTTGACACCGACAAAGAGGAAGGTGAGTCCATGACCCATTGGGTGCGCCGGGTCAAGGAGATAATACATTCATCTGATAAGATGGATGCCGGCTCTGCGGTCTTAATGTTGGAGAAAAATTGCCGTTTTGAACCTCTGAAGCAGAAGTTGGGGCGGCTCAAGCGTGATTGTCAAGACATGGGCCAGTTGATGGCGGCTCTGGTCAAATATGTTGATTCAGATAGTACCAAGGATCCCGCGTTTGATGAAGAGAAGGCAGGAAAGGGAAAAAAGAATGACAATGGCAAGGGTCACCAGCATAACCCGGTGAATCAAGGAGGTAATAAATGTAAGGCTGGCGAGTTTGTGGCTAATGCCAGTACACAGGGCAACAACCAATGGCGCAAGGGGAGGCCACCTCCTCGGTCAGGCG
The DNA here is from genome assembly GCF_018294505.1 of Triticum aestivum. Classification (NCBI taxonomy): domain Eukaryota; kingdom Viridiplantae; phylum Streptophyta; class Magnoliopsida; order Poales; family Poaceae; genus Triticum; species Triticum aestivum. Next base: position 131,956,338 of record NC_057812.1, on the reverse strand, counting down.
GGTCAGGCCCCACCCTTGAGCAACTACTGAATGAACCCTGTCTGAGGCACGACACCCGAGAGAAGCCAGCTACCCATCTATGGAAGGACTGTACGATCATGAAGGCGTTTAAAATTCCAACATGTTCGATGGTAACCACGGACCTAGCGGCGGTTCAGGCAGTGGCAGCTTTCATGGCCCGGGCGCCGGCTCAGGCGGAGGCGGTTTTCACGGCCAGGGCCATCCGGGTAGTCAAGGCGGCTATAATCAGCAATCCGGCCAGGGCAATCAGCAACAGTAGCAACAGTACGAGTATCAGAGTAACCCAAAACAGCTGAAAGTGGGCAGTACCACGTGTTTACCACTAGTTTGTGCAAGAGGGATCAGAAGCTTCATAAGAGGGCTGTAAATGCTGTTGAGCCGGCGGTTCCGCGTTATTTGAGATGGCCTGAACAGCCTATTGTGTGGAGTAGGGAGGATCACCCACCCCGGGTTGATAATCCGGGTCATCTGGCTTTGGTGGTGGTGCCTCAGGTTGGTGGATATAAGTTTACTAAGGTGCTCATGGATGGAGGCAGTAGCATCAACATCCTCTATTATGAGATGTTTCATCGCATGGGGTTGACTGACAAGAGTCTTAAACAATCCAACATTGTTTTTCATGGTGTTGTACCTGGTAAGTCGGCATACCCAGTTGGTAAGATTGAGCTGGAAGTAGCCTTTGGGGATGAATACGATTCTAGGGCTGAAAGGTTAACTTTTGAAGTGGTTAAGATCAAAATCCCATATCATGCCATGTTTGGACGGCTGGCTTATACCAAGTTCATGGCTCGGCCGTGTTATGTATATCTGCAGCTCAAGATGCCGGGTTATAAAGGCACCATCACAGTACATGGAAGCCGGAAAATAGACCTGGAATGTGAAGAAGGTGATGTTGCTTATGCTGAGTCTGCTTGTGCAACAGAGGAATTAATATTTTATAAAGATAATGTTGACCCGAAAGACATGACGTCTTTGAAGAAGCCAACTACGGAGCATGAACCGGTGTTGAAATTCAAATCAGCCTATGACACCAAGATGGTTGATTTTGTGCCTGGCGACTCATCCAAACAGTTCATTATTAGTGCTAACTTGGATCCAAAATAGGAAAGTGCGCTCATCGAGTTCATCCGTGAGATCTGGGACATCTTTGCATGGAAGCCTTCTGACATGTCGTGTGTCCCGAGAGAACTTGCTGAGCACACTCTCAATATTGATCCGAAACTTAAGCCGGTCAGGCAGTTTCTTCGATGGTTTAACGAGGAAAGGCGCAAGGCGATTGGAGAAGAGGTGGCTCAGCTCTTGGTGGCCAGGTTCATTGTTGAAGTTTTTCACCCGGAGTAGTTGGCTAACCCGGTGCTTGTACTCAAAAAGAATAGCACATGGCGTATGTGTGTGGATTACACCGATTTAAACAAGGCTTGTCCGGCTGACCTTTTTGCTCTCCCTCGTATTGATCAGATCATTGATGCTACAGTGGGTTGCGAGCATTTGAGTTTTTGGATGCCTATTCGTGTTATCATCAGATCAAGATGTCAGTTAAGGACCAGGAGAAGACAACTTTCATCACTCCGTTTGGAGCCTTCTGCTATGTGTCTATACCTTTTGGGCTTAAGAGTGCCCAGGTGACTTATCAACGATGTGTGCAGAATTGCCTTCACAATCAGATTGGGCCTAATGTTCATGCTTATCTGGATGATATAGTGGTGAAATCCAGAGAGAAGGAAGCCTTGGTAGCTGATTTGAAGGAGACCTTTGATAACCTCCGGGTCTACAAGATGATGCTTAACCCGGCCAAGTGTGTTTTTGGAGTCCCAGCTGGCAAAGTCTTGGGTTTTTTTGGTGTCTAACAGAGGTATTGAGGCTAACTCGGAGAAAATTAAGGCAATTACATCTCTGGCTAAACCAGCATGCATCAATGACGTTCAACGGTTGGCGGGTCGCGTCACAGCCTTAAGCCGGTTCATAAGTCAGTTAGGGCAGAAGGCGCTGCCTTTGTATCAAATGATGAAGAAGGCGGATGACTTTGTCTGGAGTGACGCTGCTAACTCTGCTTTTGAGGATCTGAAGAAACAGCTCACTGAGCCGGCAGTTCTTGCTGCTCCGGTTGAGAAAGAGCCGTTGTTGTTGTATGTGGCTGCTAACTCACGTGCTGTTAGTGTGGCCATTGTTGTGGAGAGCAAGGAGGCTGGCAAGGAACATCCAGTCCAACGACCGGTTTACTACGTCAGTGAGGTGCTCATTGAATCTAAACAAAGGTATCCACATTGGTAGAAGCTTGTTTGTGGGATGTTTATGGCAAGCCGGAAGCTCAAGCATTACTTTTAGGGTCACCCAATCACTGTGGTTAGCTCTGCTCCTCTAGGAGACATTATTCAAAATAGAGAAGCCACAGGACGAGTCGCCAAGTGGGCTATTAAACTTGGGTCTCATGGTTTGAAGTATGTTCCACGTACTGCGATCAAATCTCAAGCGCTGGTCGATTTCATTAACGATTGGACAGAGTTACAAACACCTGAAGAAAAGCCAGACAACACATATTGGACGATTCATTTTGATGGGTCCAGGCAGTTGGAAGGCTCGAGGGCTGGAGTTGTTTTAACTTCTCGAGGTGACAAGTTCTGTTATGTGTTGCGATTGATGTTTCCTTGTACTAACAACACAGCAGAATATGAGACCTTGCTCCATGGTCTTCGAATGGCTAAAGAGATGAGTTTGAGCCGGGTACAGTGCCTTGGCGACTCAGATTTGGTGGTTCAGCATGTGTCAGGCAAGTGGGATTCCAAGGACCCTCTCATGGCGGCTTATCATCGAGAGGTGGACGCTGTGGCTGGACACTTCAAGGGGTATCAGGTGGAACACATCGATCGCAGAAAGAATGAAGCGGCGAATGCCTTAAGCCGGTTGGGATCTCAGCGTAAGCCGGTGCCACCTAACACCTTTTTAGATGTTTTACATAACCCTTCTGTCAAGTTGCCTACAGAGGAAGATTTGGCCGTTCCTGACCCGGAGGCCCAGTTGGTGGCGGCTCTTCATGTCATACCAGATTGGACAGTGCCATATTTGGCTTACATGACCTGGGGCGAGTTGCCAGAGGATGAGACCTTGGCAAGACAGATAACCCGGCGATCTAAGTCAATGGCAATTTCCAATGGTGAATTATATCATCGTAGTGTCACTGGGGCATTTCAGCGATGTGTCTCTCCTGAAGAAGGTCAAGAGATTCTTCGTGAGATCCACGAGGGAGATTGTGGCCGTCATGCCGACTCAAAATCTCTAGTGGCCAAGGCTTTTCGTCATGGCTTTTACTGGTTAACGGCTCATGCTGATGCAGAGGATCTGGTGAGTAGGTGCGATGGATGTCAAAAGTTTACACGACGAGCACACGTACCGGCTCAAGAACTGCGGATGATTCCAATCACTTGGCCGTTTGCGGTTTGGGGGCTTGATATGGTTGGACCTTTCAAAAGATCCAAGGATAAAAAGACACATCTTTTGGTGGCAGTTGAAAAATTCACGAAACGGGTCGAGGCAGAGCCAGTGAGCAAGTGTGATGCAGCCACGACGGTTCAGTTCATGAAAAAGGTGATCTTTCGCTTTGGTTTTCCACACAACATTATAACTGACAGTGGCACTAATCTGTCCAAAGGTGCTATGGAGGAGTTTTGTCAACGAGGGCATATCCGGCTTGATGTTTCGTCAGTAGCTCACCCCCAATCCAATGGTCAAGCTGAGAGAGCAAATCCGGAAATCCCAAAAGGTCTCAAGCCCCGGCTTATGATTCCCTTACAACGGACGCCGGGTTGTTGGGTAGAGGAATTATCCTTGGTGCTGTGGAGTATCAATACCACTCCTAACAGTTCTACAGGTTATACACCTTTCTTCATGGTTTATGGAGCAGAAGCAGTTGTGCCTAGTGACATCCGTCATGACTCGCCTCGCGTGGCGGCTTATGTTGAAGCTAATAATGAACAAGCCCGACAAGATGCACTTGACTTGTTAGATGAGGAGAGAGATTTGGCGGCAGCTCGATCAGCAATTTATCAACAGGACTTGCGCCGTTATCACAGCCGTTGGGTTAAGTCCAAAACCTTTCAAGAAGGTGACCTGGTGCTCCGGCTCATCCAGGATCTATCTGATGCACACAAACTATCCCCGCCTTGGGAAGGACCCTTTGTGGTCAGCAAGAACTTAAACAATGGGTCATATTACCTCATTGACATTCGAGAGCACAAAGACTCACGTAAGTCGGAGGAGGAGACCCGCCGGCCGTGGAACATTGCTCAGCTTCGGCCATACTATACTCAAGCCACCGGCTCTTGTCATGTACATATGTTGACGTTGTATATATTATGATTGGTAATAAAGCAGGACCTCTGTCCTTTTCCCTTTCAATGATCATATATCTTTATTATTTTCATTATTTAAAATGATCAAAAGGGGGCTGATCGTATCCGAATCTAGCTTAACCCTTTTGGTCCGGCTCATGATCGTATTCGAATCTAGCTGTAAACCTCATGGTGACTTGGGGGCTTCCTGTTCAAACATAGGTCCTATTCGAACCAAAGAGAACATAGCTGTCGTAACCCTCTTGATCGACTCAAAGCCAAACTCACTAGGGGGCTTCTTGATCGTATCTGAATCATAGCTTAATCCCTTTTGGGTCCGACTTGGATCGTATTCGAATCAGGGTCGTTAAAAACCTCTCAAGGTCATTTGGGGGCTTCCTGTTCAAACATAGGCCGTATTCGAACCAAAGAGAACGCAGCTGTCGGTACCCTCTTGATCGGCGCAACGCCAAAGCGACTGGGGGCTATATGATCGTATCTGAATCTTAGCTTAACCCCTTTGGTCCGGTTTACTGATCATATTCGAATCAGAAGCCTCTAGTTTTTATTTAAATGTTTTGATTTACATTGTCTGAAGCCTAGTGTTTTTGTCTTACTGTTTTATATCATCTCAAATCTAACTGTCAGTATGGTTTCAAATTAAACCGGCTCGGTTATTTGACAATGAGTTGCCAAGGCATAACAGTCATCATACATATAGAAGTATTGACTTCTACAAAAGATTGGGTTATCAACCTCATCATCCGGGTCATATAAACCCGTAGTCCAGATTCAAAGAACATAAGTATGACAGTGTCATTCATGAACAGGTTTCTCTGTGTTTTTTCGGCCTTGTTTATCTTACATCTGGTTCTGTCTTTTTTGCTATGATAATTTCATAAGTCATATACCGGGGGTTTTGACCCGTCTGGTGCTAAACCGCCAGGACAACTTTTTCATTTTTTACAGGAACAGAGTTAAAACATTGCAGATGTAATCACGGATGTGCTACATATATATATTGACATCATTGGCAAAGAGTCATATGTGACATTTTATGCATGATGGCATAGGCAAAACATGCAGTTTTCAAACTAATCTATTACAAGGCTTTGAGGGCCCAAAAGATGGTTATGACTCTCCCCTTGCCGGTTCACCTCCCTCTACTTGTTGGAAGCTGGGATTGGACCAGTCAAAGCCGTTCAGAGCAATGAACTCTGCTTCATCGTCAATCAGGCCGACTGGGTCGACTTCCGGGGCAAAAGTGTGTTGGCGAACCGGCGGGATAAGATCTGTCACCTTATAAGAGGGAGTCGCCATCTTCTTATTCTCCATATCAAAACCCGACTAATATTTGTCGATGTTGGTCTCCTCTCCAAGAATGGTAGCTTGAGGACGAACTCCCCTCACACAGGCAATAAAGTCATCTTGCTCAAATGGAGTCCCGTCTTCCTTCACGGTAGGGTACCCCTTAGCCACATCCACCGGGTCTAAATCCGGCACCCAGGCTTTGGAGCGGCTCAGGCAGTCAGGGCTCCGGCTCTGGCACAGGATCGTTTGACCTCTTGAAACATGGCGGGTAAGATCGACAACTTCTTCAAAACATCACTCAAACGGTTGGGTCCTTGGTTGGCAGGAGAGATAGCAGCAAGCGCCCATTGAGCCCCCGTATAAAGTTGTTCCACCAAGGTATAAACCGCCTTCAACTTTGTCACACTATCCTGGCTCAGGTTATTACTCCGTGGACCTGTAAGTATTTTAACAAAGGTTAAGCAAGCGGTTTACATTCTTGGTAAAAACAGAGTATAAGTGACTTATGCAAATAACTCACCGAAGATGGCGGAGACCATTTGAGACACACGGTTTTTTAAACCGGTGAGCTCTGTAGTAGCCTCCACAAGAGTCGCCTCAGCTGTCTCAGCGCGTTGTATCAGCAGCGTCTTTTCTTCGGCCCAGGATTTCTTTTTTGCAGCTAAGCTGGTCTTCAATTTCTCAGATTCATAGAGGCTCAATTGGAGCTTAGAGTCAGTGGTCTTTATCTCTATCTCCTGCTCCGCCAGTCGGGTCTTGGCATCCGTCAATTGAGAGCCCAATTCAGATAGGGTGTTCTACAAAACATTCATAGGTGTGTCAAGACTTGAACTAAAAGTTATAAGGGTTCAAGTCTCAAGTACTTTGCACCACAATACCACTTGACACTTGGGGGCTAATGTCTGCCAAAGCAATTTTTTATGAATTTTATATGTTTCAAGTCCCAAGGGTTTTACAAAGTAACAACGCTTGGCACTTGGGGGCTAATGCATGATATTCAGAAAGTTTTTCAAGATTGAGCTGGATCACAATACTTATTGGGACTAGTAAAAGACAGTTATGCAATTAAGTACCGGTTCATTTATGATAAATTGAGCCAGCCCTTGGGGGCTACAGGTGAAGTTTACACTACTTTATTGGACTTTCCAAAAACCTAGAGACAAAGTATCAACTTGTATCATAAAGTATACAGATCATTCAAGTTCATCATCTGAAGACTTGGGGGCTGGCAGAGTATAAGTAAACCAGAGAACATACCTCATATTTTAGTTGCAATTGTTTGACCATCTCGATTTCCGAGTCACGGCTGGAGTGCACATGACTGAGATAGCCGGACAGTACATCATTGACATTGAGGTGAGCGTAATGGGAGATATCAAACCGCACTTTCTACTTCTCTAAAGCCTCTTGCTTAGCAGTATGCCGGTCTAATACAGTGGGGTTCCCCGGTTCAACAAACCGGCTACCGGTAATCAAAACATCAGTATCAGAAGTTGTTGGCGGGTTAGCTGAGCTAGATGGTTCAGTAATGGTCGGATTAAGGGTGGCTTCATCGGCTGACAACTCAGGAGGGTCCAATTGAGTATGAACAGCCGGGTCTTCTGGCGCTTCAGTTTGAGAGGGAGTTGGCATGGCCGGCTCAGGTGCAGGAACTTTCGGGTCTTCTGTCGGCTTTATCACCTTAGCCTTCTTCGATTTGGCTTAACCACTAAGAAATATTTTATGAGACAATTAGTGTAATGATGCAGTTTTTAAGATACAGAGGAAAGATGATTTTTCCTTACCCAGGAGCAGTTTTGAAAGCTGGAAATTGAGTCTGAGATGAGTCGCTAGAAGAGCGAGAAACCTCCTGCAAAGGTAAAATAAAGTTAAAGAATATAAGGAAATAGATTCATGGATAAAAACAAAGGAGAAAGGTGAAAGAAACCTCATTCTGGCGTTTTTGAGGAGTTTTTTGTAAGTCGGAAGGTGGTTCATCATCATCATTAGTCCGGGCATGAAGGCGGCTCTCATGTTGCTGCTTTTTCAAAAGAAAATGAGGGTCCAGATAAGCCAAAGGGTGCGAAAACCTTACTTTCCGGGTTACCAGTCGAAGTTTCTGTCTTGGCAAAGGGGCTGAGTCAGAGGAAATAGTTACCCCTTCTTCCATGGCCTGGCTGGCCCCCGTGTCATCCTGGCAATAGTTAGTGTCAATAAGGTAGTTAAAAAACTGGCCAAGGGAGTCAAGGGCTACCTCCGACCCAAAAGCATCATCCAGCTGGAACATGTCAGATACAGTCTTCTTCTTCTTGGGCTTCCAGGTCGTTCTCCTGGCGGCTATGGCAGCGGCTCTAGCCTTCTTGGCAGCTTCATGATCATACTTGGCCTTCCAGAAGTCAGATTTGGCATGTAAACAAATAAACAGGTTAAAAGGTCATGCAAGTATTTAAACTACTAAGGAAAACACAAAAAAAGGAAGAGGTCAGGGGTTTTCACCTCTGGTGCCGGGTTAAGTTTGCAGAAGGGGTTTAACCCAATCTTACTGTAGTCCTCGTATTTGCCGTTCACAAGGATGGTTGACATTGCAACAACGTCTTCTTCGGTCAATTGAACAGAGCTATAACACAGAGTGTCATTTGGGCCTCCATCGTACTCATACATTAATTTGGATTGGCAGCTTAGAGGGATGACCCGCCATGCGACCCAGCAACGGATCAGGTCAACTCCAGTTAAGTCGTTCCCCAATAAAGCTTGAATCCTTCTAATAGATGGAATAAGCTTCTTGCGTTCAGCAGCGGTAAGCTTATCAGGGAGCACAAACTTGGAATCCAGACGCTCCACATGATAACCCGGCAGTGGTTTTTCATTGGCTGGTGATGTATCTTTGTAGTAGAACCAGGTCTGACTCCAATCTTTGGGATGGCTCAGTAAGACTATTAAGGGAAAGATGGCGCCCTGTCGGCGCTGAATTGAGATTCCACCAAGCTCCAAACTAAGGCCGTTGGTGCATTTGTTCTAGCGGTTCAGATAAAAGTATTCTCTCAAGAGTTCCATGGTCGGTTCTTCTTGAAGATATACCTCAGAAAGAACTTGAAAATTGCAGATATTGGATACAGAGTTGGGTCCAATGTCTTGTGGGCGAAGCTTGAAAAAATGCAGAACGTCTCGGAAGAACTTTGAGCCGGGTGGTGAGAAGCCCCGGTTCATGTGATCAGTGAAAATGATAACTTCACCGTCTTTGGGCTGAGGTCGTTCTTTGTCCGAGTCAGGAGCACGATAAGACATAATGTTTTTCTCTGGCAAAAATCCTATGGTGACAAATTCCTTCAAGGTATCCTCAGTAACTGTGGAAGGGACCCAGTTGCAGACTGTTGGCGCTTTGGACGGCATGATGAAAGGGCATACTAAAAATAAAGTGATGTGTCGGTTCAATTCAATGATGAAATTAGAAGTTAAATGATGATGGTACAAATAAGTAATGGCGTCTTAAAATAAGGGCTAATGACATATAAAGGAAAAGTGAGCCGGCATGATAAGCCGCCATGACTAAAGATATTCGAAGGATGCCAGAAACAGAATTGGCTAAGTGTTGACACAAACAAGTTTACCAAGTTGTCACTATTATTTTGGATCAAATGGCCATTCCAAAAAGAAAATATTCTAGACCTAAAAATCTAGTACAGACGAGTTCGTGAGTTATAATGAGGCCTCTGTACAGGAAAGGGATCTACTAGTATAAAAAATAGACGCAAAACAACTACTACACGAGTTATGTGTTCCTTTTTGTATTAGAAGAGGCTGCAGAGGAGGAAATACAAAGAAACTATGATGAACTATGAAGAACACACAGAAACCTAGAAACACTAATGCGGATCTGAGGAGCGGGAAGGTGAACACTTACAGCCACGGATCTTCTGCGGAGGGTCGCCGCCGTTCTCTGGATCGATTCAGGTTGATGCAGCGGCCGAGGTCGAGGAAGATGAGGTGCTCTGCGACGGCGGCGGGGCTCGAGCGGCAGTAGGGTTGCGAGAGGAAGAAGATGAAGAAAGGGAAGAGTGAGGAGAGACCTCGTCTTGCCTATTTATAAGGGGATAAGCGAACAGGGAGGCGCGAAAATCAAGGAAGACCTGAATAATGATTATCCAGCTAGATGGACGCCTCGATTCTCGGAAGACATTTAAGGATAAAGATCTGTTGGAGATGATGTCATGGTAGATTTTCAAATTTTCTTAAGATGACATCATGGCGGGTTACAAGAGCTTTTACGGACAAAGGAAGATGGATTTCGTCTAAATGTTGAAGGTTGACAAGAACAAGGTTCAAATCAACCTGGGGCCTAATGTTGGGAATATAACTTTCAGGTATGACCCACCCAAGAGGGGCCGGGTCAACCCTAATGGCGGGTTGTTAAGAGAAGCCCAGTAATATTCAAGGTGATAGTTCATTAAGAATTGTAGAAGGCCTAAGCCCAGAGGCGGCTTAAGGCCCAATATTATAAACCGCCATATGTAAAGAAAGACTTGTAAAGAAAAGCATATAAAAGAAGTAACCGAGCCGGACACGTTTTATGAGCCGGCCGGGAGTCTGTAGTCCGCCAGGCGTCAACCCATGTATGTAAGGAGACGACCCAGCGGCGGCTTAGGACAAGAAACGAGAGATCGATAGCCAAGGTAGCGGATTCGTGCTATGTCTTGAGCTTGCGTTGGTTTTCCCCGAAGAGGAAGGGATGATGCAGCAGAGTAGCGTAAGTATTTCCCTCGGTTTTTGAGAACCAAGGTATCAATCCAGTAGGAGCCCACGCTCAAGTCCCTCGTACCTGCACAAAGCGATAGCTACTCGCAACCAACGCGATTAGGGGTTGTCAAGCCCTTCACGGTCACTTACGAGAGTGAGATCTGATAGATAGAATATTTTTGGTATTTTTGATATAAAGATGCAAAGTAAAAATTAAAAGCAAAGTAAATAGCAAAACAATATAAAAGTGATAGAGATTGATATTATGAGAATAGACCCGGGGGCCATAGGTTTCACTAGTGGCTTCTCTCAAGAGCATAAGTATTCTACGGTGGGTGAACAAATTACTGTTGAGCAATTGATAGAATTGTGCATAATTATGATAAAATCTAGGCATGATCATGTATATAGGCATCACGTCCGTGACAACTAGATCGAAACGATCTTGCATCTACTACTATTACTCCACTCATCGACCGCTATCTAGCATGCATCTAGAGTATTAAGTTAAAAACAGAGTAATGCCTTAAGCAAGATGACATGATGTAGAGAGATAAATTCATGCAATATGAAATAAACCTCATCTTGTTATCCTCGATGGCAACAATACAATACGTGCCTTGCTGCCCCTTCTGTCACTGGGTAAGGACACCACAAGATCAAACCCAAAGCTAAGCACTTCTCCCATGGCAAGAACTACCAATCTAGTTGGCCAAACCAAAAGGATAATTCGAAGAGACTTGCAAAGATAACCAATCATGCATAAAAGAATTCAGAGAAGATTCAAATATTATTCATAGATAGACTTGATCATAAACCCACAATTCATTGGTCTCAACAAACACACCGCAAAAACAAGATTACATCGAATAGATCTCCACAAGAGAGGGGGAGAACTTTGTATTGAGATTCAAAGAGAGAGAAAAAGCCATCTAGCTACTAACTATGGACCCGAAGGTCTGAGGTAAACTACTCACACTTCATCGGAGGGGCTAGGATGATGTAGAAGCCCTCCGTGATGACGGCCCTCTTCCGGCGGAGCTCCGGAACAGGCCCCAAGATGGGATCTCGTGGATACAGAAAAGTTGCGGAGGTGGAATTAGGGTTTTGGCTCCTGTTCTAATCGTTTGGGGGTACGTGTGTATATATAGGAGGAAGGAGTACGTCAGTGGAGCACCAAGGGGCCCACGAGGCAGGGGGAGCGCCCTAGGGGGGCGCCCCCACCCTCGTGACCACCTCTTTGATCCCTTGCAGTAGGGTCCAAGTCTCCTGGATCATGTTCGGTGAGAAAATCACGTTTCCGAAGATTTTATTCCGTTTGGACTCCTTTTGATATTCTGTTTATCCGAAGCACTGAAATAGGCAAAAAACAGCAATTCTGGGCTGGGCCTCCGGTTAATAGGTTAGTCCCAAAAATAATAGAAAAGTGGAAAATAAAGCCCAATATAGTCCAAAACAGTAGATAATATAGCATGGAGCAATCAAAAATTATAGATACGTTGGAGACGTATCAGGCATCCCCAAGCTTAATTTCTACTCGTCCTCGAGTAGGTAAATGATAAAAAGAGAATTTTTTATGCGGAGTGCTACTTGGCATAATTTTGATGCAAATCTTCTTAATTGTGGTATGAATATTCAGATTAGAAAGATTCAAGACAAAAGTTTATATTGACATAGAAAATAATAATACTTCAAGCATACTAACAAAGCAATTATGTCTTCTCAAAATAACATGGCCAAAGAAAGTTATCCCTACAAAATCATATAGTCTGGCTATGCTCCATCTTCCCCACACAAAGTATTTAAATCACGCACAACCCCGATGACAAGCCAAGCAATTGTTTCATACTCTAACTTTTTCAAAACTTTTTCAATCTTCACGCAATACATGAGCGTGAGCCATGGATATAGCACTATAGGTGGAATAGAATGGTGGTTGTGGAGAAGACAAAAAGGAGAAGATAGTCTCACATCAACTAGGCGTATCAATGGGCTATGGAGATGCCCATCAATAGATATCAATGTGAGTGAGTAGGGATTGCCATGCAACGGATGCACTAGAGCTATAAATGTATGAAAGCTCAACAAAAGAAACTAGTGGGTGTGCATCCAACTTGCTTGCCCATGAAGACCTAGGGAAATTTGAGGAAGCCCATCATTGGAATATGCAAGCCAAGTTCTATAACGTAAAATTCCCACTAGTATATGAAAGTGACAACATATGAGTCTCTCTATATGAAGAACATGGTGCTACTTTGAAGCACAATATATGGGACTTGCTATATCATGGTGCTACTTTGAAGAACAAGTGTGGAAAAAAAGGATAGTAGGATTGCCCCCTTTTTTGGGGCCTTCTTTTTTTTCTTTGGCCTTTCTTCTTCCTTTTTTTGGGACAATGCTCTATTGAATGATGATCATCACACTTCTATTTATTTACAACTCAATGATTACAGCTCGATACTAAAACAAAGTATGACTCTATATGAATGCCTCCGGCGGTGTACCGGGATATGCAATGAATCAAGAGTGACAAGTATGAAAGAATTATGAACGGTGGCTTTGCCACAAATACTATGTCAACTACATGATCATGCTAAGCAATATGACAATGATGGATATGTCATGATGAACTAGATGGTGGAAAGTTGCATGGCAATATATCTCGGAATGGCTATGGAAATGCCATAATAGGTAGGTATGGTGGCTGTTTTGAGGAAGGATATGGTAGGTGTATGACACCGGCGAAAGTTGCGCGGTATGAGAGAGGCTAGCAAAGGTGGAAGGGTGAGAGTGCGTATAATCCATGGACTCAACATTAGTCATAAAGAACTCATATACTTATTGCAAAAATTTAGAAGTTATCAAAGCAAAGTATTACGCGCATGCTCCTAGGGGGATAGATTGGTAGGAAAAGACCATCGCTCATCCCCGACCGCCACTCATAATGAAGACAATCAATAAATAAATCATGCTCCGACTTCATCACATAATGGTTCACCATACGTGCATGCTACGGGAATCACAAACTTCAACACAAGTATTCTTTAAATTCACAACTACTCAACTAGCATGACTTTAATATTATCACCTCCATATCTCAAAACAATTATCATGCTTCAATCTTTTCTTAGTATTCAACACACTTCAAAGAAAGTTTCACAAATCTTGAATACCAAGCATATTATTATTAGGCAAATTACCATGCTATTAAGAGACTCTCAAATTAATTTAAGTGAAGCATGAGAGATCAATAGTTTCTTTAAAACGAATCCACCACCGTGCTCTAAAAGATCTAAGTGAAGCACATAGAGCAAAATTATAACGCTCAAAAGATATAAGTGAAGCACATAGAGCAAAATTATCTAGCTCAAAATATATAAGTGAAGCACACAGAGCAAAATTATCTAGCTCAAAAGATATAAGTGAAGCACATAGAGAAAAACTATCTAGCTCAAAGGATATAAGTGAAGCACATAGAGTATTCTATCAAATTTTAATTCATGTATGGATCTCTCAAAAGGTGTGTACATCAAGGATGATTGTGTCATACTAACAAACAAATACACAAATAATACAAGACGCTCCAAGCAAAACACATATCATGTTGCTGAATAAAAATATAGCTCCAAGTAAATTACCGATGGTAGTGGACGAAAAGAGGGGATGCCTTCCGGGGCATCCCCAAGCTTTGACTTTTTGGTGTCCTTGGATTATCTTGGGGGTTCCTTGGGCATCCCCAAGCTTAGGCTCTTGCCACTCCTTGTTCCATAATCCATCAAAAGAATTCACCCAAAACTTGAAAACTTCACAACACAAAACTCAAAATAGAAAACTTGTGAGCTCCGTTAGCGAAAGAAAACAAAATACCACTTCAAGGTACTGTAATGAACTCATTCTTTATTTGTATTGGTGTTAAACCTACTGTATTCCAACTTCTCTATGGATTATAAACTATTTTACTAGCCATAGATTCATCAAAATAAGCAAACAACACACGAAAAACAGAATCTGTCAAAAACAGAACAGTCTGTAGTAATCTGTAGCTAGCGCAAGATATGGAACCCCAGAAATTCTAAAATAAATTTCTGTACGTGAGGAATTTATCTATTAATCATCTTCAAAAATAATTAACTAAATAGCACTCTTCAAATAAAAATGACAGTAGTTCTCGTGAGCGCTAAAGTTTCTGTTTTTTTACAGCAAGTTTAACAAGACTTTCCCCAAGTCTTCCCAACGGTTCTACTTGGCACAAACACTAATTAAACACACAAAACACAATCAAAACAGAGGCTAAATAATTTATTTATTACTAAACAGGAGCAAAAATCAAGGACTAGAAATAAAATTGGGTTGCCTCCCAACAAGCACTATCGTTTAACGCCCCAAGCTTGGCATAACGAGCAAGGATAGATCTAGGTATTGCCATCTTGATTCTTAATTCTTTTAGCGATGTTATGCTCGAATCCGGGAGGTTCTTTACGTTTCCCTTCATATTCATAGATCTTGAGATCTAAAGAATCCAACCTCTTATTGCAAAGAGTAATCAACATATTCATGCGGTGAAGATTTAAGCTAACGCTCTTAAGAGGTTCAAGAGATTTCTGTAAAATCTTAGTTACCTCGCAATTTTTTTCAAAACTTGCATTTTCTCTTCGGTATGATGGAGCCCCTTTTGTTGAGGTAAAGTTCCTACTATACGTTCTATAATTTCATGCGCGATACTGGGATCAATTTCAATAAAATTGCCCTTGGCAAGACAATCTAAAAGTTGTCTATGAGACAAATTAAGCCCAACATAAAAGTTGCGAAGCAAAATTCTGAAATTTACTTCTAGGGTGCACTTACGATAAGATTCCATCATTCTAAACCAAGCATACTTTAAATTTTCTCCTTGCTTTTGTTTGAAGTGAAGGACTTCAAACTCAGGGGACATAGGAGCAGAAAGAGGACTAGCCATGACGACAAGCAAACAAAGAGGCAAACAGAGAGGGAGGATAGGGAGAGAGAGAGGGCGAATAAAATGGCAAGGGTGAATTGGGGGAGAGGAAAATGAGAGGAAAATGGCAAATAATGTAATGCGAGAGATAGGGATTGTGATGGGTACTTGGTATATTGACTTTTTGCGTAGACTCCCCGGCAACGGCGCCAGAAATCCTTCTTGCTACGTCTTGAGCTTGTGTTGGTTTTCCCCGAAGAGGAAGGGATGATGCAACAGAGTAGCGTAAGTATTTCCCTCAATTTTTGAGAACCAAGGTATCAATCCAGTAGGAGCCCACGCTCAAGTCCCTCGTACCTGCACAAAGCGATAGCTACTCGCAACCAACGCGATTAGGGGTTGTCAAGCCCTTCACGGTCACTTACGAGAGTGAGATCTGATAGATAGAATATTTTTGGTATTTTTGATATAAAGATGCAAAGTAAAAAGTAAAAGCAAAGTAAATAGCAAAACAATATAAAAGTGATAGAGATTGATATGATGAGAATAGACCCGGGGGCCATAGGTTTCACTAGTGGCTTCTCTCAAGAGCATAAGTATTCTACGATGGGTGAACAAATTACTGTTGAGCAATTGATAGAATTGTGCATAATTATGAGAATATCTAGGCATGATCATGTATATAGGCATCACGTCCGTGACAAGTAGATCGTAACGATCTTGCATCTACTACTATTACTCCACTCATCCACCGCTATCTAGCATGCATCTAGAGTATTAAGTTAAAAACAGAGTAACGCCTTAAGCAAGATGACATGATGTAGAGAGATAAATTCATGCAATATGAAATAAACCCCATCTTGTTATCCTCGATGGCAACGATACAATACGTGCCTTGCTGCCCCTTCTGTCACTGGGTAAGGACACCGCAAGATCGAACCCAAAGCTAAGCACTTCTCCCATGGCAAGAACTACCAATCTAGTTGGCCAAACCAAAAGGATAATTCGAAGAGACTTGCAAAGATCACCAATCATGCATAAAAGAATTCAGAGAAGATTCAAATATTATTCATAGATAGACTTGATCATAAACCCACAATTCATCGGTCTCAACAAACACACCGCAAAAAGAAGATTACATGGAATAGATCTCCACAAGAGAGGGGGAGAACTTTGTATTGAGATTCAAAGAGAGAGAAAAAGCCATCTAGCTACTAACTATGGACCCGAAGGTCTGAGGTAAACTACTCACACTTCATCGGAGGGGCTAGTATGATGTAGAAGCCCTCCGTGATGACGGCCCTCTTCCGGCGGAGCTCCGGAACAGGCCCCGAGATGGGATCTCGTGGATACAGAAAAGTTGCGGCGGTGGAATTAGGGTTTTGGGTCCTATTCTGATCGTTTGGGGGTACGTGTGTATATATAGGAGGAAGGAGTACGTCGGTGGAACACCGAGGGGCCCACGAGGCAGGGGGGCGCGCCCTAGGGGGGGCGCCCCCCACCCTCGTGACCACCTCTTTGATCCCTTGCAGTAGGGTCCAAGTCTCCTGGATCACGTTCGGTGAGAAAATCACGTTTCCGAAGATTTTATTCTGTTTGGACTCCGTTTGATATTCTGTTTATCCGAAACACTGAAATAGGCAAAAACAGCAATTCTGGGATGGGCCTCTGGTTAATAGGTTAGTCCCAAAAATAATATAAAAGTGGAAAATAAAGCCCAATATAGTCCAAAACAGTAGATAATATAGCATGGAGCAATCAAAAATTATAGATACGTTGGAGACATATCAATTCGCTCCTTGGTCATCGAAACCTAGCAACACAACATCAACTGGACTAGGCCTTACCTTCACCGTAAGGGGCCGAACCAGTATAAACCTCTCGTGTCATTTGTCCCGATTAACCCCTTTAAGCTTCCTAGTTGCGATGGCCCTACGACTAAGTCCTTTCGCTAGGATATCTGTCGTGACAATTCCATGACACAACTGCTAATACTTGAGAATATTCTTTGGCTCCCCTTGTGTCGAATCAATAAATTTGGGTTGAATACTCTACCCTCGAAATCTGTTGTGATCCCCTATACTTGTGGGTTATCAAGACTATTTTCTGGCGCCGTTGCAGAGGAGCATAGCTCTATTATTCGAGTCACTTGGGATTTATATATGTGTATCATTATGAAGAACTTGAAAGATCCAACAACCAAGATTTATCCCTCAACTACGAGGGGAGGTAAGGAACTGCCATCTAGCTCTGCACTTGATTCACCTTCTGTTTTGAGTAAGCTTGCGACACCTAGACCTGCTTCTGCTATTAATTCTAATATGTCGCATGTTATTAATGATGCCACTTCTGCTATGCGTGATACTTATGATGAAACTACTTCTGTGCTTGATACCACTGTGCCACTTGGTGAATTTCTTGATGAACAACTTGCTAGGGCTAGAGAGAATGAAATTGTTGAAACTAATAATATTGATGAAAGTGATGATCAATTTCTCCCCCTAGATATGAATTACCTGTTGTGCCTGAGGGCTATGTTATGGATGAAGAAACCGCTAGAGATTTTCTTGCTTGCAATGATAGGAGTGATCTTAAGAAATTATTAGCTAAGCTGAAACAAAAAACTTTGAATGCTAGAATGAAATATGATCCTGCTTATGCTACTTCACCTATCTTTGTTACTGATAAGGATTATGATTTCTCTGTTGATCCTGAGATAATTACTTTAGTTGAATATGATCCTTTCTATGGTTATGAATCTAAAACTGTTGTAGCACATTTTACTAAATTAAATGATATAGCCACCCTGTTCACTAATGATGAGAAAACTCACTATTGTTATATCCTTAAATTATTTCCGTCTCGTTAAAAGGTGATGCTAAGATATGGTTTAATTCTCTTGATCCTGGTTGTGTTCGTAGTCCCCAGGATATGATTTATTATTTCTCTGCTAAATATTTCCCCGCTCATAAAAAACAAGCCGCTTTAAGGGAAATATATAATTTTGTGCAAATTGAAGAAGAGAGTCTCCCACAAGCCTGAGGGAGGCTTCTCCAATTACTTAATGCTTTGCCTGATCATCCTCTTAAGAAAAATGAAATTCTTGATATCTTTTATAATGGACTAACCGATGCTTCCAGAGACCACCTGGATAGTTGTGTTGGTTGTGTTTTCAGGGAAAGAACACCAGCTGAAGCTGAAATTTTATTGAATAATATGTTGACCAATGAAAATAATTGGACACTTCCTGAGCCAACTCCTAAGCCAACTCCGAAGAAAAGGGGTATTCTATTTCTCAGTCCTGAAGATATGCAAGAGACAAAGAAATTATGAAGGAAAAAGGTATAAAAGCTGAAGATGTTAAGAATTTACCTCCTGTTGAAGAAATACATGGTCTTAATTTACCGCCTGTTGAAGAAATACATGGTTCTAATCCATCACCTATTGAAGAAATACATGGTCTTGATAACCGACACATGTAGTAAAGGTAAATTCTCTCTATAGATATGATAAAGCTGAAATCCCATTTACTAACTTTGCTAGCCCATGCTTGGATGAGTTTGATGACTTTATGGTCAAACAAGAAAACTTCAATGCTTATTTTGGTATAGAATTAAAACACAATGCTGATATGCTTGAACACTTGGGTGATTATATGGATAATATTAAAGGTGAACTTAAACTTATTAGTAAACATGCTTCTATGGTTACCACTCAAGTAGAACAAGTACTTAAAGCCCAGAATGATTTGCTCAATGAATTGAATAGTAAGAAAAATGATAATGCTGTTAGAGTTATGACTAGAGGTGGTAAAATGACTAAGGAACCTTTGTATCCTGAGGGCCATCCAAAGAGAATTGAGCAAGATTCTCAGAGAAATAATATTGATGCACCTAGTCATTCTAAGAGGAAGAAAAAGAAAAATGATAGGATTTTGCATGCTTCTAGTGAACCTGTTATTGACACACCTGAGAATCCCAATAATATTTCTATTTCTGATGCTGACAAACAATCTAGTAATGAGCATGAGCCTAGTGATAATGTTAATAATGATGTTCATGTTGATGCTCAACCTAGTAATGATAATGATGTAGAGATTGAACCTGATGTTGATCTTGATAACCCACAATCAAAGAATCAACGTTATGATAAGAGAGACTTTGTTGCTAGGAAGCACGGTAAAGAAAGAGAACCATGGGTTCAGAAACCCATGCCTTTTCCTCCTAAACCATCCAAGAAAAAGGATGATGAGGATTTTGAGCGCTTTGCTGAAATGATTAGACCTATCTTTTTGCGTATGCGTTTGACTAATATGCTTAAAATGAATCATTATGCTAAGTATATGAAAGAAATTGTTACTAATAAAAAAAAGATACCGGAAGCTGAAATTTCCACCATGCTTGCTAATTATACTTCTAAGGGTGGAATACCAAAGAAACTTGGAGATCCAGGAGTACCAACTATACCATGCTCCATTAAAAAAGCTATGTTAAAACTGCTTTATGTGATCTTGGAGCCGGTGTTAGTGTTATGCCTCTCTCTTTATATCGTAGAATTGATTTGAATAAGTTGACACCTACTGAAATATCTTTGCAAATGGCTGATAAATCAACTGCTATACCTGTCGGTATTTGTGAGGATGTGCCTGTTGTGGTTGCAAACGTTACCGTTTTAACGAACTTTGTTATTCTTGATATTCCCGAGGACGATAGTATGTCTATTATTCTTGGAAGACCCTTTTTGAATACTGCAGGGGCTGTTATTGATTGCACCAAAGGCAATGTCACTTTTCATGTTAATGGCAATGAGCATACGGTACACTTTCCAAGGAAACAACCTCAAGTTCATAGTATAAACTCTATTGGAAAAATTCCATCGATTATTTTTGGAGATTTTAAATTTCCTCTTCCTACTGTCAAGAAGAAATATGATATTCTTATTGTTGGGGACATGCATATCCCCATTGAGGTAACCTAGTATTATTCTAAAATTCTCCGGTTCCATGTTATTCGAAATGAGTTTGTTAACAAGACCTGATCAACCTTGTTAGTGGATTCGTTTTGATGGGCATGAGATGGATGAATTTAGAAAACACAACTCTCTGTACCTTTTTTTTACTTTCTGTTATTTAGTTGAAATAAAGCAAAAATATTATATTATGTCTGTTTTCTGAATTATCAATGCAATAAAAAATATCCCAAAAATAAAAGTTCTCCAAATGCCCTGAAAATTAAATATGATTTTTTCTAGAATATTTGATAATATCTGGCACTGAGAACACAGCAGGGGGAGCAAGCACTTGGCCACGAGGGTTCAGGGCGCGCCCCCTGCCTCACGGGCCCACGGTGGCTCCCCTCCACTTATTCCAGCTACCACACACTCCTTCTTCCTCCCACAAACATCACTAGCTAGCTCAAACCCGAGTCCAAGCTCATCTTGCTGCCATTTTCGATCTCCTCTACAAGGATTCGGGTCTATTGCAACAAAATTGTTCGTCGCAATACACGTCGATTTGTGGCGATAAATACCTGTTGCCGTGAAACAAGATTCGTTGGTAGCCATTGCGACTGGACACATGGTAATATGTTATTGCCACAAAAAAGCAATTGTGGCAATAAAGTGTGCTATTTCAACAACCATGTGGGAAGTCGCCACATGTTTTCTCGTGGCAACACTCATCTGATGCCACAATTTGCTTTGTGGAGATAGTTTTAATGCAACATGTAACGAATCATGGCGACTGATAGCTCGTGGCGATAAACATTTGTGGCAACAACCAATGCCAACGACCCTCGTTTCGTGGTGCATATTGTTCTGTGGCAATATTAAATTGTGGCAATAAGCTATGGCAACAATCCTTGTTTTCGTGGCATTAGGCATTTTTCCACGAACCACTACACTTGTGGCATTAAGTTATGGCAACAAATATTCCAGTCGTCGTAATAGGAAACTGCAACATACTAGTTTTGGCGGTGATAAATAGGTATCACAACGGGTGAAATGTTTGTAGCAAGAAACTATTGCGACAATTTAAATTTTTGTGGTGCTAACATGTGGCAACCAAAAGTGGGTTGTGGCAATAGCTTATTGCAACCTAAAAAAATACAAGCATTCAATTACAATATTGAAAACCATATGTATAATATGTAGATTCATAAAATTCATAATTCTCATAGCAAATATCCATCAAATGAAACTCAAATGTAATTTAGCCATCCTAATTAAGTGCCAAGACTAAATTGTCCGTGATCTAGAGTCACGTCGAGCTAGTTCTTTGGATCCTGCAATCAAGAAATCAAAAAAATATAGTTCTAGTTAATGAGTCGACATAACATACGTCGAGCTAGTTCTTTGGATCCTGCAATCAAGAAATCAAAAAAATATAGTTCTAGTTCCAGCCCCATTTTTAAAAAGAACTGTCGCCAGACTAACTAGAGTAATGATGTGTCAGCTAGCATGTAACTGAGGGATCAGAACAATTTTACAAGTGTAAATGTCTAAACCATACTAAAATCTTCCACTATTGATTTAAGTTGTGGCTCAATCTATAGTTTCAATTATGTTACGAAAAGAACAATTATAGGTGCGGTAACCACTATCAATTGCTTTGGATTCATGCAAAAAAGTCTAGGAAAACATACAACCACACCTCACGGTGAAAAGTAAACATATTGCATGTCAAAATATAAAGTTGTACTAGAGGAGCGTTAATTAATTTGGATCGGAGGGAGCAGATTGAATGTTACCTTGACCTTATCTGCAGAACCAGCTTCTGCATAAGCCTCAGCAACTTTTGAGGCAGGTTCTTGTAGACCAAGGACTGGGCAAGGAGGGTCATCAGCACCTGCATGGTAATCGATAAATGAAGCTCCAGCAGCAAGAAAAATGCTCAATTAACATTAATTTTTAAACAAAGGGTTAACAACAGTTCTGGCTCGACCATAAAATCATAAAACAAAAATATATACTGAAGACTAGAAGCCCAGCCCTGACAAGTGCTCATTGAACTCATAAAAGTGAGAGACTTTTGAATATGTTGGGTCATGCAATAACTATTGGACGAAGCAGAAGCACTCAATAAGAAATATGATAGGTTTTACCATTTAGGAGGCGTGGGCGTGGTGCAATCGGAGGAACTGAGTAGGGAGCATTAAACTGTGAAGCCATAGCAGGTGCTATCTTGTCCCAAACCTGGTAAAAATATGTCAATACACGATCGTGAAACATTTACAATGGAACAAACAGAAATAAATGTCAAATAAATCAGATATTCACCTTTTTCACAACCTCTGCATCTATTTCACTCTTTCCTGACTCATTGCTTGCTTCTCCAGGAAAGACAAAATGACATATACTTACATGTAAATGTTCTGAACTGATACAATATATTTCAGCTGTGATCTATATTTTTCAATGGTGTGTGCCCAATCTTAGAGGATGCATGGCATCTATCCTTTAAATAAAGGCTTAATGCTATCAACTCTAGCTTGCCACATGTCATTATCTATTGCCCATTGAAATCCCTGTAGCCACCACAAAGAGAATTGCTTTACTTACATGGGACAAATCACAAAACTATGTGCACCCATATCGGTAAAATTACTGATGTGTGTACCTGAACACCAATTATTGGAACAACAACATTGTACCGTGCATCCACAAAAAGCAGCAAACAATACATGCATTCCTGTATTCAGCTCCAAATAAAAAGGATAAGTTTTCTAAAAGTGAAGTCTATGTATTAATTTAGTATAATGATGCAATCATGATCTATAATACCTCCGAGTGATTCACCAGTAATTCCTATCCTAGAGGGATCGACATCCTCCCTTACACTAAGATAATCTTCAAGCTTTATCAAGTCCCACACCTGCACATGTTCCTCACTGAGTATCGCAAAAAATAGGCCCAAGTCATACAGTAGAAGACAATCATAAGGAGAGAACCAGACCAAAAGAATAAATCCAGAATTGAAATGAAATGCCAACCCAGATAGTGTAGTTATGGCACCAGTACAGCTGGACTAACACCAACAACAGTGGTAATCCAGAGCTAAAACTTAATCAGAAGTAATTCCAATGCAATCCCTTGTTAACCTTCCCAAGCTGCCTCTGCAAGGCTGCTCTATAACTCGTCAAGATATCACCACCACTATGTGCTAGCTTTGCTTCCTTTCGGAGGATTCAAGAACAGATTCACATACATCTCTCATCATTTTAAGTGCAACTGGCTTATGAGTCACATTATTAAAACCTAACTTCTCAATGAGCTGCTATAAAGACAACATGCCGACAATAGCAGATATTCTTCATACTTTGTTGCTTCACAAATAAAATAAATATTGGTAGTTTTTGGTTTGATTAGTACTCATACACATACAGTTCAGAATTATGTAGAGCGGATGGGAATACTAACATCTCATATTGAACTCCTCGTGGCCTTCTAGCTCTGGGTGTCACCATCACGATCACCCATTGTCTTCATCATTCGACATCTTCACAATAAAATCAGAGTAAGAAACATTATAGTCATGAACAACATTATGCGAAATTATCAAAAACAAGATATACTACATTAGCAGTGCATGGCTCCTCCATGGACGCTCGCTGGCTCGACTTCGCCCAGCGCCACCAAGGGAGGGCACTAGCCGGGGTTCACGGTGGGCAGCACGGGGGGCGGGGCGCTGCCGAGGGATGTCGCCCTGTGACGCAATGGACGAGGCGAGCGGGCGGCGCGCTCACGAGTATCCCGCAGCGGACGAGGGCGGCGGTCGTGGGTCGGGGTCTCCGGCAGCGGGCGAGGGCAACGGCCTTTGACAGCGAGCGGTAGGACCGAGCGGCCGGGCGAGCAGGCGGGGTCGCGCGGGTGTCGGCATCCGACGGGGCGTGCAGCGGCGAGCAGGCATGGTCAAGGACACGGATATGCGGCCTGCATCAACGGGCCCGGAGGAGAGGGAGGAGGGCGAGATCAAGGACGATGACTCCTCGTCGGCGGCACTGCGCGGCACGCTGGGCAACCGCCGCAACCGCGGGACGACGCTAGGATTTCTGGACGTTCTAGGATGGGAGGAGATCGGGAGAAAGAACAACCTGAACCAGGGACGAGAGCTCCAGATCTAATCGCCAGTGAAGACGCTGTGTGATTTGGTTTAGAATAGTAATCGTGGGTCGTTAGGAAGGTCTTTAGCGGCAAGATAAATACTTTTTTTTTGTGGGAACACAAAATATTGGCGCAAACTACAGTAAACAAAAATTATGTGGTGGGAAAGTAATTCCTTTTGGAGGGAATGTTTAGAATAATGAAATAAATTGGAAAAAGATAATGTTTCAAAGCAATATGAGATATATATGCTGCTAAATCGTCTCACGATCGTCATCTTCCCTCTGAACTAGATCAGGAGATTCCCGATGAAATCGTCCCACCTCCATCATCTTCCCTAAGTCCGGCGGTAGGCGGCGTGTGGGAAGCTCACATCCATGGCCGGTGGAGAGGCTCGAGCTCGCGGGCGAAGGTCGGGAAGAGGGACAACGGAACTGCTTAGTCAACACCGAGGATGGAGGAAGCGGGCGATGGGAGCCATGGTCGACCTGGAGCGGCGGCTCGCCGGTCGGGGCTTGCCGCCCGGGTCAGGATGGCACGAGCTGCAGCCTGGTTGGGGTGGCCATCGCGCGAAAGTAGGGGTCGCGACCGGTGCTAGCGTGTTGTCGTCGGACGACCGGGTTGTAGGTACAACCAGGTTTGCTCTACAATTTCGAGTATCATCAGCAAAAACTTGGCTACTTTTGAACTACAACTCACAGAAATCTCATGTGGCCCTTACTTTAAAACTACTAGGTAATACTCTTACCTTGGAACAGAAGTACAA
Source organism: Triticum aestivum (assembly GCF_018294505.1). Classification (NCBI taxonomy): domain Eukaryota; kingdom Viridiplantae; phylum Streptophyta; class Magnoliopsida; order Poales; family Poaceae; genus Triticum; species Triticum aestivum. The sequence continues at coordinate 131,931,167 of NC_057812.1, read as the reverse complement.
ATGGGATGGGTTGGTGAGACGGTCGATCTATGTCAGTCTCGATCTTACATTTTGATCTTGAGATGGGGTGATATCAACATCTTTCATCTTACCGGATAGTCCGTGGAGCGTTCCTCCGTGCCATAGTAGGTCCAACATAATTATGTCATTTTTGTTTCAACAAAAAACATAAAAAAAATTCAACTATGTAAATTAACAACCAATCCAATTTCGTTTTAAGATCTGTTGTGTTAGTGATGTCTACTACACAACCTTCTTCTTGTAGATGTTGTTGGGCCTCCAAGTGTAGAGGTTTGTAGGACAGTAGCAAATTTCCCTCAAGTGGATGACCTAAGGTTTATCAATCCGTAGGAGGCGTAGGATGAAGATGGTCTCTCTCAAGCAACCCTGCAACCAAATAACAAAGAGTCTCTTGTGTCCCCAACACACCTAATACAATGGTAAATTGTATATGTGCACTAGTTCGGCGAAGATATGGTGATACAAGTGCAATATGGATAGTAGATAATAGTTTTTGTAATCTGAAATAATAAAAACAGCAAGGTAACAAGTGATAAAAGTGAGCGTAAACGATATTGCAATGTGTGGAAATAAGGCCTAGGGTTCATACTTTCGCTAGTGTAAGTTTCCTCAACAATACTAACATAATTGGATCACATAACTATCCCTCAACATGCAACAAAGAGTCACTCCAAAGTCACTAATAGCGGAGAACGCATGAAGAGATTATGGTAGGGTAGAAACCACCTCAAAGTTATTCTTTCCAATCAATTCGTTGGGCTATTCCTATAAGTGTCACAAACAGCCCAAGAGTTCGTACAAGAATAACACCTTAAGACACAAATCAACCAAAACCCTAATGTCACCTAGATACTCCAATGTCACCTCAAGTATCCGTGGGTATGATTATACGATATGCATCACACAATCTCAGATTCATCTATTCAACCAACACATAGATCCTCAAAGCGTGCCCCAAATTTCTACCGGAGAATCACGACGAAAACGTGTGCCAACCCCAATGCATAGGTTCATGGGCGTAACCCGCAAGTTGGTCACTATCGGTGTCAAAACCGGCGGATCTTGGGTAGGGGGTCCCGAACTGTGCGTCTAGGCCGGATGGTAACAGGAGGCAAGGGACACGAAGTCTTACCCAGGTTCGGGCCCTCTCGATGGAGGTAAAACCCTACGTCCTGCTTGATTAACATTGATGATACGGGTAGTACAAGAGTAGATCTACCACGAGATTAGAGAGGCTAAACCCTAGAAGCTAGCCTATGGTATGATTGTTGATGTGTATGTTGGCCTACGGACTAAAACCCCCCGGTTTATATAGACACAGGAGAGGGTTAGGGTTACATAGAGTCGGTTACTATGGTAGGAGATCTGAACATCCGTATCGCCAAGCTTGCCTTCCACGCCAAGGAAAGTCCCTTTCGGACACAGACGGAGTCTTCAATCTTGTATCTTCATAGTCCAGGAGTCCGGCTGAAGGTATAGTTCGGCTATCCGAACACCCCCTAATCCAGGACTCCCTCAGTAGCCCCTGAACCAGGCTTCAATGACGACGAGTCCGGCACGCAGTTTGTCTTCGGCATTGCAAGGCGGGTTCTCCTCCAAATTCCATGTACCTATTGAATAAAGTCTGGTAGGCCAACATACTGAGTTGTTTCATTATCCCACCTTAGCGCGTTATGCGAGGCGGTTTCCTTGGCACGTCTTGTCAAAGCAGAGATCGTGTCCCCTTATTCCGGGATTCTCATCAATACGAGCGTGGGTAACCCAACCGCTTTTAGGACTCCTAGATCATAGGCAAGTCCAAACGGACACGGAGAGGACGCTCGATATCCACCCTCTTTATAAAGGGATGAGGCCTTTTATTTTTCTCTCCCGTGCTCAATCGAATCCTTCCCCCACCTCAAGCTCAAACGCCCAAAGTTCAGGTCAGGTGCTCCGAACCTCCAGTCATGTCCGGATCTAGCCTTCAAGGCTGATGGGTGCCTTCTTCCGTCACGAAGAAGACGTCAAAAAGTTGAGGGAGGCCAGATATCTGACTGCCGAGATTCTGCATCGGCTGCCTCCCCGGGGGCAGCCCGTCCCCTCCCCCGAACCCAACGAGAGTGTCGTGTTCGTCTCCCACTTCCTCCGAGGTCTAGGCCTTGCATTGGATCCTTTTGTTAGGGGCTTGATGTTTTACTACGGGCTAGATTTCCATGATCTAGGTCCGGACTCCTGGCCTTGCATTGGATCCTTTTGTTAGGGGCTTGATGTTTTACTATGGGCTAGATTTCCATGATCTAGCTCCGGACTCCTTTCTTCATATCACGGCATTTATTGTTGTGTGCGAGGCCTTCCTCCTGGTTACCCCTCACTTTGGCCTATGGCTCAAGACCTTTGAAGTAAAACCGAAGATGATCGAGGGGCAACATGCGGAGTGTAGAGGCGCCTTAATACACAAGATGACGGGAGCTGCATGGCCCAAAGGTTCCATTCCAGAGGTGTCTGAATTATGGCAATAGGAGTGGTTCTACATCACGGCTCCTAGAAGTGCCAAGTGGGCGGCCTCCCATGTCTTCCGCCCGGGCCCTCCACCACCGCTGATGTCATGGATTAGCAGAGGATTGAGCTGGGGGCCGGCCAAGGACGTGCCTATACTGCAAAGCCACATTCAAGATCTCTTTAATGGAGATTTCAGTTTGGTTGCGATAACACAAGTTATGCTGGTTCGTCTAGTCCAGCCTTTCAAACGCCGGCCTCTTCGCTTGTGGGAGTTCAATCCCGAGGGACCGCGCGCCATTCAAAATTTCCTCGGCCTGACGCACGAGGAGATGTACAAGTCGTTCTTCGGACCTCAAGTGGAGTGTCCGGAAATCACCAAGGACGCAGGCCTGAGTAACAACCGCGCCGCCGAACAGGTAAGGCGACTTCCGACCGAGCATACTACCTCTCCTTTGATGAGAAGTTATTTCTGAGAGTTCGCTTTTTGACTAGCACTGGCTAACGAAGGCGAAGTTGATTCGGTGCTCGGCCCCCCTCCCTGAGGGTTTGGAAAATCCAATATTGGAAAAGATGCTCCAGACCGCACCCTGCCCGGAGCCCTTGAAGGAAAATGCGGGCGGTCGCGGGCCCCCAACGCTGGCCGCTCTAGCCGAGGGAGCGAGCGTCTCCATGAAGGAAGATGATCAGAAGAGGAAAAGGATTGCGCCCGGGGATTCGGAAGCCGAAGCTTCCAAACGGGAGAAGAAGTCTCCCACAGAGGGTCCTACCTCGAGGGGTGCGGTTGCTGCACAAAGTTCGGGGGGGATCAATTCTCCCTTGAGTCGTAAGTGACCCAAAATACTTTAATAGTACAGATATGCTGTCTTTTCTTCTGAGAAAATAACCACTGCATATATCTTTGCAGTTCGGGCCTTAGCCCCTCTCAGATGAGCTCGTCTTCGGGGGATCTTCTTCCAGAGATGATGGAGAGCGAAACGCCTCCTCCGGACTCCTCCGCTCCGGAAGCGGGCGATCCTGAAGTGTTGTCGCAGAGGGCCTCTCCGGGTCCGGTGAGGCCAGAAGATAATTCCGTCGACCCCCGAAGCTTCCCGTGTTCGGCTCCCGAAGAGAGCAGGCAAATGAGTCCGGCACCGTCTAGTGTACGGTTGGATGTTCTGAGGGAGTTGGTGGGGCGAGCGGCCATCTCAGATGAACACGGTGTGCTGATGAATACAGTGATGGAGAGAATCTCGTCCGCCGAAAGCGGATTGCATAAAGCTTTTATGAGTCTACTAACAGGTTTTGAGGTATGTAAAATAATGTATGATGGTCCTGCACATGCTAAGTGTGCCCTGCGTAGATAGTAGCCCCAGAGACTCTGGTTGTCGTTGGGAACGACGATGATCAGAGGATCATAATCCCAGGTGGTAACCATACTGCTTTTATGAGCAGGTGATGGAAGCTCCGATGGCTAGCCGGACTAGCGAGTTTGCCCATTTAAAACAGCAGTTGGATGCGGCAGACGCCAACATCGAGCTTGTTAACAAAAGGCTTGACGAGGCGCAGGGTAGGTGTTATTATCTGGTAAACGCCGCATAGTAAGAGCAGCATGAAGCCAATATATTTAACATATTATTACTGCAGATGGAGCTGCCACTGTTGAAGCCTTGCGGGCGGAACTTGCCCGAGCCAAGGAACAAGCAAGATTGGGTAATGCGGCTGCTTTGAAGGCGGCCGAAGAGTTGCGAGCCGAGAAGGCCGCGCATGGCGAGAGCCGGGATAAGATGGCCAATATGGCCGTAGAATTAAAAGCCACCATCGACCGTTGCCGGGCTCTTGAAAAGGAAAACCAGGCGAAGGCATTGGACCTTGATAAGGCTGCTGCAACGGGAAAAGACCTCCGCTCTGCTATGAGGGCAAAGAAGGAGGAGCTGCGGGAAGCCGGGGATATTGTAGCCGGGAAATCCTTTATGCTGCAGAGGAAGTTCGGAGATCCATGGTATGCCCCTCTGGATCGGCTGTGGAGTTCGGAGGATGTGTATATGGATTTGGCGGCGAGCGCTGCCGATGCGGCCAAATACTTCCAGAGTCAGACGGACCGTGAAGTAGACCAGCTGTTTTTGAAACAATTCCTTTCTCCCGAGCGTCCGCTTTCATTGACGGACCAATTAGCCGAATGGGCCGAACTAAATAGGTTGTCCGGACTCTCCATGAGGTCTGTTGTGGATCAACTATGGCCGGGAAGGTCGAAACCGAGCAACTATTTCAGCTTGGTGCAGCAGTTCCTTGACGTGGTGCCGCGCATAAATGCGATGAAGAGGTCGGCGTGCATAGAAGGCGCACGAATGGCCTTTGCCCGTGCTAAAGCATACTGGGCAGAGATGGATGCTACCACTGTTGCAGCGCAGGATTCGGCCATAGGTCGAAGGGCTGCTGAGCACTACTTTGAGGAAGTTCTTGAGGGTGCTTGTTTGATAGAGACCCAGTGCTCAAAAAATATTATGTTTGAGTGACATGTAATCTCATTGTAAGCGAAATGCTTTTATAAATTTTCATAAGGCTACTTTTATACTTTTGCCTGAAAGTAATGTGATGCCTCCTGGGCGGCCGTTTATGTATACATGTGTATAACCTGAAAGATTGCAGTCATCGGCTTCAACCCCCACGCATATAATGCGGAGGTGTTCGCAGAAACACGTGTTCACACTTAACCCAATGTCTTGGTCCTATTAAGGAGGTGATAGCGGAGCGAGCGAGGCAACCGAACTATAATGCTTTAACACTTTCACTTAGCCATAGGAGTTTGACAATGGGGCTACTAGATAGCCCCTGGTGGCTCCGCACTCTCCTGATCCCGGGGTGCGTATATGCCTGGCCAGAAAGCGGCCCTTCATTAAGGCGGAGGAATTCTAACATTCCCATGGGTCATCGAGTGGTTGACCAGTCTCGCGCTAGATCATGACAGTCAGTTTTCGGCTTTCTCTACTGAGGTGCTTGTCTGGATGAACCAGGGCACAATCGCAGTAGTTCTCCTGGTGCTACCTTAGCCGGTAAAGCGGAACGTAAGGCACCAAAACGCAAGAGCCGGGCAAACCCAACATTTGACCAAAGACAATGATTCGGAGCTGATGCATATAGGGCCAAACTCGCGACACCGAACACTCCACAAGGTATTCGGTCTTTGTGGTATAAACCGGGCTTAAATAATGGCCTTCGTAAGAAGCCCCTTATGTCCAGGTACGTGCATTGGTCTGGCGTGGCCACATGCCAAGATGTCAGCATCCTTCTCAACGGTGGATATGTATCAACAAGAGACAGTAAAAAAGGTTTACGTAGGGTCTTAATCTAAAAAGAATCCTTGGAGCGGGTCCCTGCTGCACGTCTGCGCCTGTGTCTCCGTTGTGCCGTATCCTGGACGGGTGTGGCACGATGATCATCTGTAAAAGAGAGGAATTTAGGTGAAAAAGGTTGTCGTGCAAAAAGATAATTAAAGAAACTATGCATAATTCAAGATGAGGAGGAATGGCCACATGTCTGCGCGCGTTGAGCCCCTTGTAAATAGGGGTGTGACAATTTATTTGGTATAAGTAGCGGCGCCGGACTCGATTAGTTGTGTCTGAGGTCTTGACAACCTATGGGGCGCTTTGGCTAGTCCAGGCGCCTTTAGTGTGTGGCTGCCAAGGCAGCCTCACTCTCTTCGGCGCGCAGAGATCGCTTGATATTTCCGTGCACTGAAATGATGCCGCGTGGACCGGGCATCTTGAGTGTGAGGGAGGCGTAGTGTGGTATTGCATTAAAGCGAGCGAAAGCTTCACGCCCGAGTAGTGCTTGATAGCCACTTTGAAACGGAGCGATGTGGAAGGTTAAATGCTCGCTATGGAAGTTATTGGGGGAGCCGAATATGACTTGTAGTAGGAGGGAGCCCGTACAACGAGCCCCTGGGCCTGGCGTTACTCCTTTGAAGGTAGTATTGCTATGGCGAATTTGTGTTGGGTCTAACCCCATCCCGCGGATTCTATCCTGGTATATTAGGTTTAGGCTGTTGCCGCCGTCCATCAAGACTCGTGTGAAGTGATATCCGCCAATTACTGGGTCTAATACCAAGGCAGCCCATCCTGCGTGTCGGATACTTGCTGAGTAATCGCGATGGTCGAAAATGATCGGTTGAGACGACCATTGGCAGGACTTCGCGGTGACAGGCACTTGGGTATATTTTCCTAGGGGTGCCGCATTGTTTTTTCCCTTGATCATGTGTAGTACGTTTACTGTTTTGACTTCTGGTGGGAATTTCTTTTGTTCCCCAGTGTCTTTCTTGGGAGGCTCGTCCTCGTCTTCACTTGGTGTATCCTCCCCCTTGTGTACGGCGTTGAGCTTGCCGGACTGCTTGAAGACCGAACATTCTCTGTGGGTGTGATTAGCGGGCTTGCTAGGGGTACTATGTATCTGACATACCTGGTCCAGAATTTTGTTGAGGCTGGACGGTTCATCCCTGGTGCCTTTAGTGGGCAGCTTTTGACCTGGCCGGGAGCTTTTGAATCCGGCATTTACTGCCCTGCCCTTCGTGTTGTCTTCTTTATTCCGGCGTTTGCTATTGCTGTTGCGCCGTGATTTCCCATTTCCATCTCTAACTTTAGATGTACTGGGTTCGCTGGTGCTGCATTTGGCTAGCCAGCTGTCCTCACCCGCGCAAAAGCGGGTCATGAGGTCTGTTAATGCGGCCATCGTTCTCAGCTTATTTTGGCCAAGGTGTCTGGCGAGTCAACAATCTGGTTCTTTTTAGTGAGAAACCTGTTCCAAAGCTTTCGGGCTGACTCTCCGAGCTGTTGAGTTATATGACTCAAACTGTCCGCATCCGGAGGTCGGACATAAGTTCCTTAAAAATTTGCCCGAAAGGCGTCTTCGAGCTCTTCCTAACTTCCAATGGAGCTTTCGGGGAGGCCTTTGAGCCAGTGACGAGCTGGCCCTTTGAGCTTGAGGGGTAAGTATTTGATGGCGTGGAGATCATCTCCTCGAGCCATATGGATATGAAGGATATAGTCCTCAATACCCCAGGGCCTGTTGTCCCATCGTATGCCTCTATGTGTACGGGCTTGAATCCCTCTGGAAATTCATGGTCCAACACCTCATCGGTGAAACATAGGGGGTGTGCGGCACCCCTGTAACTAGGTGTACCGCATTGTTCTGATGCTTGTTGTGTTGCATTGTATGCTGGGGCGCGCTTGCGTGGTCCATAGATGGATCTTGTTGCGTCGTCCTTTGGGTGCGAGCCCTCGCGTGGGTCGCGTGTTGTATTGTGAGCGGCATTGTATGCCGTTCTGTGTTGATAGAGGGGTCGTCTATCCGACTAGGTGGTTGCTTTGATATTTGGTTGTGGGGGGTTGGAGGCCTCCTCATCGAATTCGGGTAGCAGCTTCCGCTTTGGGTAGCTCTTTGAGGGGCGATCGTCGCCGTACATTGCTGCTGTATTAAGTATTTTACTCCATCTGAATTGGAGTTTGTTTTGCGCGGCCTTGAACCTTCGCTTCTGCTTTTTAAGGCTCCTTGCGGTGGCAACGAGCCTTTCGCGGGCATTCTGATGCTCCGGGTGCCTGTCCGGCGTTATGTCGTCCAGACCATTATCCCTGATAGGATTTGTTTGTTCGGTTTGAATATTCGGATTGCCGTTGTCCGGCAGCGGTTCACCCTGCTCCAGCGCTGGGTCTGTGTGATCGCTAATTTTGTCAAGGAGGGATTTCGGGCGGCGCTTGCGTCGCCGTTTTGACTGCTTTTCGAGGGAACAGGCCTTCGGTGCGTCCTTCCGCTCCTCGTTGTCATCTTTTGGTGCGTCCATCGTGTATACGTCATATGACGAGGTGGCGTTCCAGGACCCAACAGGCGCTGGTTCTTCATTGTATCCTTCATTGGCGTCCATACCGTCGATGTCTTCGAAGTCGAAGTCGAGCATGTCGGTTAAATCATCGACAGTGGCTACAAAGTGGGTGGTGGGTGGGCTTTGAATTTCTTCATCGTCCGTACTCCAACCTTGCTGACCGTAGTCTGGCCAGGGCTCTCCTGATAAAGAGAGAGACTTCAGTGACTTCAGGATATCGCCGAAAGGCGAGTGCTGAAAGACGTCCGCGGCCGTGAACTCCATGATCGGCGCCCAATCGAGTTCGATCGGCAGGGGCGCGGAGGGTTCAGAGTCCGGAGAAGAATCCGGCTCCGTGGAGTCACAAGTCTCGCAGAGTATGGGGCTGGTGTTCGGCCCAACCGCCGTTGGGATCACAGCCCCCGAGGTGGCGTCCAACCGCACATCCTTGATCGGCGTGGTTGGCTCCGAACTAAGGGTCGGAGCCGATGCGGGTGCGGCCTCCAGGGCACTGTTCGGCGGCAGAGCGAGATCATGCTCGTCGTGACACTGCGGGGCGCTCGGCGGTGGTTCGAGTCCGTTGAAGATCAAGTCCCCGCGGATGTCAGCCGTGTAGTTTAAATTTCCGAATCTGACCTGGCGGCCAGGGGCGTAGCTTTCGATCTGCTCTAGATGGCCAAGTGAATTGGCCCGCAGTGCGAAGCCGCCAAAGACGAAGATCTGCCCGGGGAGGAAGGTGTCACCCTGGACTGCATCGCCATTGATGATCGTAGGAGCCATCGGGCCTGACGGCGACGGCACAGAGGAACTCTCAATGAAAGTACCAATGTCGGTGTCAAAACCGGCGGATCTCGGGTAGGGGGTCCCGAACTATGCGTCTAGGCCGGATGGTAACAGGAGGCAAGGGAAACGAAGTCTTACCCAGGTTTGGGCCTTCTCGATGGAGGTAAAATCCTACGTCCTGCTTGATTAATATTGATGATATGGGTAGTACAAGAGTAGATCTACCACGATATTAGAGAGGCTAAACCCTAGAAGCTAGCCTATGGTATGATTGTTGATGTGTATGTTGGCATACGGACTAAAACCCCCCGGTTTATATAGACACCGGAGAGGGTTAGGGTTACATAGAGTCGGTTACAATGGTAGGAGATCTGAACATCCGTATCGCCAAGATTGCCTTCCACACCAAGGAAAGTCCCTTCCGGACACGGGACAGAGTCTTCAATCTTGTATCTTCATAGTCCAGGAGTTCGGCTGAAGGTATAGTTCGGCTATCCGAACACCCCCTAATCCAGGACTCCCTCAGTCACCAAAATATACATCAAATGGCTCGTGGTATCCCATTGTCACCACAGATATCCACGGCAAGACATACATCAAGTGTTCTCAAGTCTTTAAAGACTCAATCCGATAAGATTACTTCAAAGGGGAAACTCGATTCATTACAAGAGAGAAGAGGGGGAAAGAAACATCATAGGATCCAAATATAATAGCAAAGCTCGCGATACATCAAGATCATATCATCTCAAGAACACAAGAGAGAGAGAGAGAGATCAAACACATAGCTACTGGTACATACCCTCAGCCCCGAGGGAGGACTACTCCCTCCTCGTCATGGAGAGCACCGAGATGATGAAGATGGCCAGCGGAGAAGGATTGCCCCCTCCGGCAGAGTGCCGGAACAGGGTCTCGATTGGTTTTTGGTGGCTACGGAGGCTTCTGGCGGCGGAACTCCCGATCTATGTTGCGTTCTGGAAGTTTTAGGTCACGTGGGTATATATGGGTGCAGGAGGTACGTCAGGGGAGCCACGAGGGTCCCACGAGACAGGGGGGCGCGCCCTAGGGAGGGGGGGGCGCCCCCACCCTCGTGAGCACCTCGTGTATCTTCTGACGTGGGGTCCAAGTCCATCAGGTGTGTTTCCTTCCAAAAATAACTTCTCTAGTTGATTTTGTTCCGTTTCGACTTCGTCTGATATTCCTTTTCTTCAAAACACTGAAATAGGCATAAAACAGCAAATCTGGGCTGGGCCTCCGGTTAATAGGTTGGTCCCAAAAATAATATAAAAGTGGAAAATAAAGCCCAATATTGCCCAAAACAGTAGATAATATAGCATGGAGCAATCAAAAATTATAGATATGTTGGAGATGTATCAAACATCCCCAAGCTTAATTCCTGCTAGTCCTCGAGTAGGTAAATGATAAAAAAGATAATTTTTGATGTGGAATGCTAGTTGGCATAATTTCAATGTAATTCTTCTTAATTGTGGCATGAATATTCAGATCCATAAGATTCAAGACAAAAGTTTAATATTGACATAAAAACAATAATACTTCAAGCATACTAACTAAGAAATCATGTCTTCTAAAAATAACATGGCCAAAGAAAGTTATCCCTACAAAATCATATTGTCTGGCTATGCTCCATCTTCACCACACAAAATATTTAAATCATGCACAACGCCGATGACAAGCCAAGCAATTGTTTCATACTTTTGATGTTCTCAAACTTTTTCAATCTTCATGCAATACATGAGCGTGAGCCATGGACATAGCACTATAGGTGGAATAGAATGGTGGTTGTGGAGAAGACAAAAAGGAGAAGATGGTCTCACATCAACTAGGCGTATCAACGGGCTATGGAGATGCCCATCAATAGATATTAATGTGAGTGAGTAGGGATTGCCATGCAACGGATGCACTAGAGCTATAAATGTATGAAAGCTCAACAAAAGGAACTAGTGGGTGTGCATCCAACTTGCTTGCTCATGAAGACCTAGGGCAATTTGAGGAAGCCCATCATTGCAATATACAAGCCAAGTTCTGTAATGTAAAATTCCCACTAGTATATGAAAGTGACAACATATGAGACTCTCTATATGAAGAACATGGTGCTACTTTGAAGCACAATATATGAGACTCGCTATATCAAGGTGCTACTTTGAAGCACAAGTGTGGAAAAAGGATAGTAGCATTGCCCCTTTTTATTTAAATTTTTTATTTTTTATTTGGCCTTTCTTTTTTTATTTGGCCTTTTTTGGGACAATGCTCTATTGAATGATGATCATCACACTTCTATTTATTTACAACTCAATGATTACAACTCGATACTAGAACAAAGTATGACTCTATATGAATGCCTCCGGCGGTGCACCGGGATGTGCAATGATGCATGAGTGACATGTATGAAAGAATTATGAATGGCGGCTTTGCCACAAATACTATGTCAACTACGATGATGAAGCGTGTCATAATAAACGGAACGGTGGAAAGTTGCATGGCAATATATCTCGGAATGGCTATGGAAATGCCATAATAGGTAGGTATGGTGGCTGTTTTGAGGAAGGTATACGGTGGGTTTATGGTACCGGAGAAAGTTGCGCGGTACTAGAGAGGCTAGCAAAGGTGGAAGGGTGAGAGTGCGTATAATCCATGGACTCAACATTAGTCATAAAGAACTCATATACTTATTGCAAAAATCTATTAGTTATCTAAACAAAGTACTACGCGCATGCTCCGAGGGGGATAGATTGGTAGGAAAATACCATCGCTCGTCCCCGACCACCACTCATAAGGAAGACAATCAATAAATAAATCATGCTCCGACTTCGTCACATAATGGTTCACCATACGTGCATGCTACGGGAATCACAAACTTCAACACAAGTATTTATCAAATTCATAACCACTCAACTAGCATGACTCTAATATCACCATCTCCATATCTCAAAACAATTATCAAGTATCAAACTTCTAAGACTCTCAAAATAATATAAGTGACGCATGAGAGTTCATTTATTTCTTAAAAATAAAACTACCACCATGCTCTAAAAGATATAAGTGAAGCACTAGAGCAAATGACAAACTACTCCGAAAGATATAAGTGAAGATCAATGAGTAGTCGAATAATTATGCAACTATGTGAAGACTCACTAACATTTAGTAATTTCAGATCTTGGTATTCTATTCAAACAGCAAGCAAAGCAAAATAAAATGACATCTAAGAATAGCAAACATCATGTGAAGAAGCAAAAATTTAGGATCAACCGAAACTAACCGATAGTTGTTGAAGAAGAAAGGTGGGATGCCAACCGGGCATCCCCAAGCTTAGATGCTTGAGACTTCTTGAAATATTATCTTGGGGTGCCTTGTGCATCCCCAAGCTTGAGCTTTTGTGTCTCCTTAATTCCTCTCATATCACGGTCTCCCTAAATCTCAAAAGCTTCATCCACACAAAACTCAACAAGGACTCGTGAGATAAGTTAGTATAAACCATTGCAAAAACCTTATCATACTCTACTGTAGCAAACCACAAAAATTATTATTCAACATTGCATACTAAATGCCTCTGCATATTTAATAGTCCTATCCTCAAATAGAATCATTAAAGAAGCAAACATATGCAAACAATGCAAACATAACAGCAATCTGCCTAAACAGGATAGTCTATAAAGAATGCTGAAACATCCAATACTTCCCTAGCTCCAAAAATTATGAAAGAAAATTCCCACTATAGTAAATTTATCAGAGCTTAATATGCAAAAGGTTTCAACATTTTATCGCATTCTTACTTTTCTAGGGAATTATTGCAACAGCGGTAAACTTTCTGTTTTCAAACAGAAACATGTATACTTGTAACATAGGCATAGTAAAGGCTATCAATGCCACTTTTATTGAAATAAAAGATGCAAAACATTGTTCTAAATAACAGCAAGCAAATCCTAACAAAATAAATTGACGCTCCAAGCAAAACACATATCATGTGGTGAATAAAAATATAGCTCCAAGTAAAGTTACCGATGAACGAAGACGAAAGAGGGGATGCCTTCCGGGGCATCCCCAAGCTTAGGCTCTTGGTGGTCCTTGAATATTACCTTGGGGTGCCTCGGGAATCCCCAAGCTTAGGCTCTTGCAACTCCTTATTCCATAGTCCATCGAATGCTTACCCAAAACTTTAAAACTTCACAACACAAAACTTAACAGAAAACTTGTAAGCTCCGTTAGTATAAGAAAATAAATCACCACTTCAAGGTACTGTAATGAACTCATTCTTTATTTATATTGGTGTTAAACCTACTGTATTCCAACTTCTCTATGGATGATAAACTATTTTACAAGCCATAGATTCATCAAAATAAGCACACACGAAAAACAGAATCTGTCAAAAACAGAACAGTCTGTAGTAATCTGAATCAAACGTATACTTCTGGAACTCATAAAATTCTCAAATAAATTGATTCACCTGAGGAATTTATCTATTAATCATCTGAAAAAAATAATTAACTAAGTAGCAATCTCCAAATAAAAATGGCAGCAATTCTCGTGAGCGCTAAAGTTTCTGTTTTTGACAGCATGATCAACAAGACTTTCCCCAAGTCTTCCCAAAGGTTCTACTTGGCACAAACACTAATTAAACACATAAAACCACATCTAAAAAGAGGCTAGATGAATTATTTATTAATAAACAGGAACAAAAAGCAAGGAATAAATATAAAATTGGGTTGCCTCCCAACAAGCGCTATCGTTTAATGCCCCTAGCTAGGCATGATGATTTCAATGATGCTCACATAAAAGATAAGAATTGTAACATAAAGAGAGCATCATGAAGAATATGACTAGCACATTTAAGTCTAACCCACTTCCTATGCATAGGGATTTTTTGAGCAAACAACTTATGTGAACAAGAATCAACTTGCATAGGAAGGTAAAACAAGCATAACTTCAAAATTTTAAGCACATAGAGACGAAAGTTGATATTATTGCAATTCCTGCAAGCATATATTCCTCCCTCATAATAATTTTCAATAGAATTATGTATGAATTGAACAATATAACCAGCACCTAAAGCATTATTTTCATGATCTACAAGCATAGAAAATTCACTACTCTCCACATAAGCAAAATTCTTCTCATTCGGAATAGTGGGAGCAAACTCAACAAAATAACTATCATGTGATCGAAAATTAAGATCAAGATGACAAGGTTCATTGTTATTATTATTCTTTAAAGCATACGTGTCATCATAATAATCATCATAGATAGGAGGCATGCTTTCATCATAATAAATTTGCTAATCAAAACTTGGGGGACAAAAAATATCATCTTCATCAAACATAGCTTCCCCAAGCTTGTGGCTTTGCATATAATTAGCATCATGGATATTCAAGGAATTCATACTAACAACATTGCAATCATGCTCATCATTCAAATATTTAGTACCAAACATTTTATAGATTTCTTCTTCTAGCACTTGAGCACAATTATCCTTTCCATCATACTCACGAAAGATATTAAAAAGTTGAAGCGTATGAGACAAACTTATTTCCATTTTTTAATTTTCTTTTATAAACTAAACTAGTGATAAAACAAGAAACTAAAAGACTCAATTGGAAGATCTTTTCAAGCGCTAACCTCCCTGACAACGGCGCCAGAAAAGAGCTTGATGTCTACTACCCAACCTTCTTCTTGTAGACGTTGTTGGGCCTCCAAGTGCAGAGGTTTGTAGGACAGTAGCAAATTTCCCTCAAGTGGATGACCTAAGGTTTATCAATCCGTAGGAGACGTAGGATGAAGATGGTCTCTCTCAAGCAACCCTGTAACCAAATAACAAAGAGTCTCTTGTGTCCCCAACACACCCAATATAATGGTAAATTGTATAGGTGCACTAGTTTGGCGAAGAGATGGTGATACAAGTGCAATATGGATAGTAGATAATAGTTTTTTTAATCTGAAATAATAAAAACAGCAAGGTAACAAGTGATAAAAGTGAGCGTAAACAGTATTGCAATGTGTGAAAATAAGGCCTAGGGTTCATACTTTCGCTAGTGTAAGTTCCCTCAACAATACTAACATAATTGGATCACATAACTACCCCTCAACATGCAACAAAGAGTCACTGCAAAGTCACTAATAGCGGAGAACGAATGAAGAGATTATGGTAGGGTAGAAACCACCTCAAAGTTATTCTTTCCAATCAATCCGTTGGGCTATTCTTATAAGTGTCACAAACAGCCCTAGAGTTCGTACTAGAATAACACCTTAAGACACAAATCAACCAAAACCCTAATGTCACCTAGATACTCCAATGTCACCTCAAGTATCCGTGGGTATGATTATACGATATGCATCACACAATCTCAGATTCATCTATTCAACCAACACATAGATCCTCAAAGAGTGCCCCAAAGTTCTACCGGAGAATCACGACGAAAACGTGTGCCAACCCCTATGCATAGGTTCATGGGCGGAACCCGCAAGTTGGTCACCAAAACATACATCAAGTGGCTCGTGGTATCCCATTGTCACCACAGATATCCACGGCAAGACATACATCAAGTGTTCTCAAGTCTTTAAAGACTCAATCCGATAAGATTACTTCAAAGGGGAAACTCGATTCATTACAAGAGAGAAGAGGGGGAAGGAAACATCATAGGATCCAAATATAATAGCAAAGCTTGCGATACATCAAGATCGTATCATCTCAAGAACACGAGAGAGAGAGAGAGAGAGAGAGACCAAACACATAGCTACTGGTACATACCCTCAGCCCCGAGGGAGAACTACTCCCTCCTCGTCATGGAGAGCACCGGGATGATGAAGATGGCCACCGGAGAAGGATTGCCCCCTCCGACAAAGTGCCAGAACAGGGTCCCGACTGGTTTTTGGTGGCTACGGAGGCTTCTGGCGGCGGAACTCCCGATCTATGTTGCGTTCTGGAAGTTTTAGGTCACGTGGGTATATATGGGTGCAGGAGGTACGTCAGGGGAGCCACGAGGGTCCCATGAGACATGGGGCATGCCCTAGGGGGGGCGCCCCCACCCTCATGAGCACCTCGTGTATCTTCTGACGTGGGGGTCCAAGTCCATCAGGTGTGTTTCCTTCCAAAAATAACTTCTCCAGTTGATTTCGTTCCGTTTCGACTCCGTCTGATATTCCTTTTCTTCAAAACACCGAAATAGGCATAAAACAACAAATCTGGGCTGGGCCTCCGGTTAATAGGTTAGTCCCAAAAATAATATAAAAGTGGAAAATAAAGCCCAATATTGCCCAAAACAGTAGATAATATAGCATGGAGCAATCAAAAATTATAGATACATTGGAGACGTATCAGTTAACAACGTGTTGTTTCATCATGATCTACAATTGTGTATCTTTGTTTACTCCCTAGTTGCCATGACAAAATTGAAACTTGGGATATATGTCAAATATTTGTGCCCTTGCCCATCAGATCCATCCTGCATCGGATCCACACACGAGGGGGTGAAGGGGCCTTGGTGTCGCTACCGCTGGCCAGGCTTCACCCGGTCACGCCCTTTGGCAGCGACAATGGAGGGGAGGAGCAGACGGCAGGGCACTGGGAGGTCTCTAGGGATCCCTCACGTCGTCGTCCGCAGCTCGCGCCACCTGGTGCTTGGGACCACGGATCCGATGAGATCGCCGCCGCTACCAAGACCCAGCACACCCCACCAGCAGAGGCCAAATACGTGTCATCCACCTCCCAACGTAGCCGCTAGGAAGCCGGATCGCACTGCCGCGACCCACCACATCGCGACGCCCTTGTCCGTCAGATCCGTCCGGCATCAGATCCATGCGCGAGGGGGCGAAGGAGCCCTGCCGCCGCTGTCCTTGTTGGAATATCATGGTTTAGTTGCTATATCCACTTCTACTGGTATAATTGATTCTATTGTTGTAGTTTAATTTAAAAAAAATCATCAAATTTGAAAACAGTTCTCCAAATTTTAAAAAAAGATAATCAATTTTAAAAAGTTCATTCGTTTCGAAAACAGTTCATCAAATTTGAAAAAAGGTTCATTGATTTTTAAAAAGTTCACAAATTAGAAATAAAAATCATCAATTCTGAAAAAAGCTTCCGAGTTTGAGTAAAAGTTGATGGATTTCAAAAAAAGTTTCATCGGTTTTAAATAAAAGTTCATGAATTTGAAAGGAATCCGAACATTTAGGAAAAATGATAAAGAAAGAAAAAATAGAATAACAGAATAAAAACGGCAGGAGAAAAAAGCACGAAATGACAGAACAAATAAAAGAAGTAAAAAAACATGTATATCACAACCGATGGGATAGCCTAGTGGTTTGTGTTGTTTTCTTTTTTACGGAGATATCATCGGATCGATCTTGTCAGCTGCACTTTTTTGTGAGTTTGATGAAAAGAAATACAAAAGTATACAACTACGACCGGATCGATCCTGTCAGCTGCAGTTTTTTGTGAGTTTGACGAAAAGAAATACAAACTTATACAAAAGTATAATGGCCCTGAGCAGCATCGAGAGGAGGAAGGAAGACACCCACGTTACCATTGAGCAGCGTCGAGAGGCACGCGTAAGTCAGACATGCATAATGGCCCTGACATTGACGAACCTGCGCCCAGTGTTGGCGGGTACTTATCTTACGAGGTAGGATGCCCAGCCTTCACACGTGAGCTGTGGAAAGTCCATTGGCTGTCCTCTCCACCTTCAAACCTAACCTGCCGGAGAAGTATGACAGAAAACTGAATGCAGCGGAGTTTTTGGGCATCTATACGATTGCGGTCCAAGCTTCCGGGTGAAGAGATGAGAAAGTGCTCGCCAACTACTTCCCGTTGGCCCTCAATCCTAATGTGAGGTCTTGGCTGATGCACTTTCCAGAAGACTCCATTTCTTCATGGGCAGACCCGTGCAACGAGTTCGTAGGTGCCTTTACAGGTGGCCACCAAGAACTGGGACAACCCAGTGACCTGCAAGCCTTACTACAGAAGGAAGGGGAGAGTTTGCGCAAATATCTGCAGAGGTTCAGTCGGGTGCACCGCAACATTCCCCAGATACATCTGGCAGCTGTGTTTGCCACATTCCATACAGATGTGCGCAATTGAAGGATGCATGCCAAGATGAATGTCCAGTTCCCAAAGACCGTCAACAAGCTCTACATGTTGGCGAACAAGTGTGCTTGTGCTGAAGAGGGCAGAAGGCTTCCAAGAGAGGAGGTTGGTGTCGAAGTCGATTCAGAGGACGACGACGACACCGCCACCCTTGGGAAAAGGAATAGGAGGCGTAATAAGAAGCGTAAAGGGAAAGCAGTGATGCCAGTTGAGAGCTCCGCTGACCTTAGTGCTGACAAGAAAGAAAAAACTGAGGCACCCGGCAAGGAAGTTGCTACTTGCACTGATTGCTAGGCGGCTGCGACAGCTGAGAAAACTGGCAAGTCCGACGGGCCATATTGCAAGATCCACAGGACCAAGGGCCATGATCTCCGAGACTGCAAGCAAGTCGAACAGCTGGCTGAGAAGCAGAAAGCTGAATATGAAAATCGTAATAAGGAGAGAGGCCAAAATGACACTGGCGGGAAAGGCCGTGGTGGCCGCAATGGTCGTCGTGACAATGACAACCAGCAGAAGGAAAAACCCGCCAGGGGCCATGAGAAAAAGGAACACGAAGGTGATAGTGATGAAGAGGATGATGAAACTAGTGAGCAGGAATTTCAGAAGGCTATCAAGGCGATGCGCATTGACGGGGGCGCATCTTTGCACTCCTATCACCACCAACTCAAAAATGTGGGCGTGTGAGGTTAATGCGATAGAGCCAGTAACAAGTGCACGAGAACCACTTAAGTGGTCCCACACGCCCATCATTTTTGACATCAAGGATCATTTGGAATGCACTTCCACGGTTGGGTGTTTGCCGTTATTGGTTTCACTAACAATCCGCAACCTCAAGGTCACAAAGATGTTGGTTGACGGCGGAGCAGGGTTGAATTTATTCCCCCCCCCCCCCCACGTACTTAAGAGGCTCCAGATTCCTGAAGAAGATTTGAAGAAGACTGGCACTTTCCAAGGGATAAACCAAGGAAGGAGTTAGCCGAAAGGAAAGATTACGTTGCCGTAGACATTTGGCGGGGAAATAAACTTCAGGACTGAGAAAAGATGGTGTTTGATGTGGTTGAGCTTCCCCTACCGTTCAACAGAATCCTTGGCCGTCCATCTTTGGCCAAGTTCGTGGTAGCGTCCCACTATGTGTATAACACCTTGAAGATTTCGGGCCCTATGGGAGGCATCTTCGTCCCATCACACAAGAAGGATGCAGTAATATGCATCGGCAAGATGTATAGAGACACGGTAGCAGCAAAGGCCGCCAATGCCCCAGCTCCCGCCAAGGAAGATAAGAAGGTTAAGAAAAATGGCAAGGACACCGACAAGGACCCCGAGAAGTGAACCTCCTCGGAGTGTGCTGCACCCGATAGCGACTTGCCGGAAAGTTCGGCCAACAAAAGATCCAAGGCAGCTCCTCCTGCGGCGAAGAAGGTTATCACAAGGCAGCATGGCAGTGATGGTACCTTCACCATTAGTGCCACCCTTGATGACAAATAGGAAAGGGCGCTCGTTGCCTTCCTGCGGGCGAATGTCAATGTGTTTGCATGGCAACCATCTGATATCCCCGGTGTTCCCAGGGAGGTAATCGAGCACCACCTTGCTTTCTGTCCTCATGCCCGTCCCGTCAAGTAGAGGGTCAGAAAGCAAGCTCTAGAATGGTAGCATTTCATTGCCGAGGAAATTAAGAAACTTGAAGCGGCAGGATTGGTCAAAGGAGTGCTACATACAACTTGGTTAGCAAATCCAGTGGTGGTACGCAAGGCAAATGGGAAGTGGAGACTTTGTATTGACTTCACAGACTTGAACAGAGCATGTCCAAAGGATCCCTTCCCCTTGCTGCGCATCAGATTGTTGACTCCACTTCAGGATGTGATTTTCTCTCCTTCCTTGACGCATACTTTGGCTACCATCAGATCTTTATGGCTAAGGAAGATGAAGACAAAACCGTGTTTATTATCCCATGTGGCACATACTGCTTTGTATGTATGCCTTTCAGGCTAAAAAGCGTTGGTTCCACATTTGCAAGGGTTGTGCAGATTGGTTTTGAGCCTCAGCTACACAGAAACATAGAAGCTTATATGGATGACATAGTGGTCCAAACCAGAGATAGGTCCACACTTATCCAAGATTTGGAAGAAACCTTTGTGAATTTGTGAAAGATCAACTTCAAGCTCAACCCAGAGAAATGTGTGTTTGGCGTTCCATCTGGCAAGCTCGTTGGGTTCTTTGTGTCTCAGCAAGGGATAGAAGCCAACCCCGACAAGATCAAAGCAATAGAGCAGATCCAAGCCCCGAAAACCATCAAAGATGTGAGGCGTCTGGCTGGCTGTGTTGCCGCGCTAAGTAGGTTCATTTCAAAATCTGCCGAGCATGCCCTGCCATTTTGAATTTTTTTTTCAAGAAAGCTGGTCCGATGAAATGGATTCCAAAGGCATAGGGCGCACTGCAAAACTTGAAAACCTACCTTTGCTCTGCGCCAACCTTGGTCGCGCCTAAGACACAAGAGTCGTTGCTGCTATACCTGGCAGCAACAAATCAAGTGGTTAGTGCTGCTTTGGTGTCCCAGAGAGAAGTGGATAGTGAAGAAACTGATACGACAGAGCCATCCAGCAATTGATCGAGCTCGCCCCCGGCAAGGCCAGAAATGGATTGTGAAGGGGGGCTTCAGGCAGGTGCTAGTAGCTAGAAAGTGTTGGCAAGGAAAAAGATGGTGCATCGACCAGTTTAATTTCTCAGGTCCCTCTTACAGGGGGCTAGGTCAAGGTACTATCGGGTGCAAAAGTTGATCTTTGGCCTTCTCATGGCCTCGAGGAAGCTGCGCCATTATTTCCAAGATCACTAGATCACAGTTGTGCTCGCCTTCCATTATAGCGAATCTTGAGAAACCCCAAAGCCACCGGCAGGATAGTAGAGTGGGCACTAGAATTATCAAGCTTTGCATTGAAGTTCGAGAGCACGACAACTATCTAAAACAGAGCACGTGCCCCGTGCAGAAAACAGCATCGCTGACCACCTGTCAAAGTGCGCTGATTAGAAGCTTCTTGTGGAACCAGGAATTTTTGTGCCCCGCTTAACTCAACCATCAATTTCCCCGCAATGTTGGCCAAGAAAAGGAGAAAACTCAACACTAGCAAACATTTCTCGGTAGAGCTACCCGTGGCCGCTGGTGAGAGGGTTGCCGGGGGAGACCCTATGCTCGTTGATGAGCCACATTCTCTGGCAAAGCTTCGAGTTCTCGCTGTTGAGATTAGCACCCCATGGCTGAGGAAATGCCTTTAGTCCTCATTGTCGAGCCCCAGGCTCCAGCATGGGCGCAGCTGATGGCTCGTGTCTGTGTCAGTTTTTCCCCGAAGAGGAAGGGATGACGCAACACATCTACGGTAGGTATTTCCCTTAGTTATGAAACCAAGGTTATCGAACCAGTAGGAGAACCAAGCCACACTATGTCAACGGTACTTGCACACAAAGAAAGAATACTTGCAACCCGACGCGTAAGAGGGGTTGTCAATCCCTCCTTGGTAAAAGATTGGCAACGAGATAGATTGGTAGACGCAAATAAAATTCAATGATATATTTTTGGGTTTTTGGTAATATAAATCTGAAAATAAAAGATGCAAATAAATAAAAAGGAAAATAGCAATATAGATATAAAAATATATGATGAAAAATAGACCCGGGGCCGTAGATTTCACTAGTGGCTTCTCTCGAGAAAATAGCATATGGTGGGTAAACAAATTACCATTGGGCAATTGATAAAACCTCAAATAATTATGACGATATCCAGGCAATGATCATTATATAGGCATCATGTACAAGATTAGTATACCGACTCCTGCCTGTATCTACTACTATTACTCCACACATCGACCGCTATCCAGCACACATCTAGTGTATTAAGTTCATGGAGAAACGGAGTAATGTAATAAGAACGATGACATGATGTAGACAAGATCTATTCATGTAGGAATATACCCCATCTTGTTATCCTTAATAGCAATGATACATGTGTGTCTTTCTGCCCCTTCTGTCACCGGGAAAGAACACCACACGATCGAACCCAACACAAAGCACCTCTTCCCATGGCAAGAAAAATTGATCTAGTCGGTCTAAATAAACCAAAGATTCGAAGAAGAAATACGAGGCTATAAGTAATCACGCATATAAGAGATCAAAGAAACTCAAATAACTTTCATGGATATAAATATCTGATCATAAACTCAAAGTTCATCGAGCCCAACAAACACACTACAAAAAAGAGTTACATCAAATAGATCTCCAAGAGACCATTGTATTGAGAATCGAAGAGAGAATAAGCCATCTAGCTACTGCTTACGGACCCGTATGTCTACAATGAACTACTCACGCATCATCGCAGAGGCACCAATGAGGATGATGAACCCCTCCGTGATGGTCTCTAGATTGGATTTGGTGGTTCTGGAACTTAAGGCGGCTGGAATTGTGTTTCGTCGACTCCCCTAGGGCTTTTGGATTTTTGGGGTATTTATAGAGCAAAGAGGCAGTGCGGGAGGTGCTGGTTGGTTGTGCTCCCCTCGGAGCCCCCCTCTGGTACTTCTCTGGCCCAAGCTGTGTCTTCTGTTCCAAAAAAATTCTCCAAAAACTTTCTCTGCGTTTGTACTCCGTTTGGTACTGATATTATGCGAAGTAAAAAAAAGCAAAAAATAGCAACTGGCACTGGGCACTATGTCAATAGGTTAGTCACAAGAAATGATATAAAGTTGCTATAAAATGAGTGTAAAACATCCAAGAATGATAATATAACAGCATGGAAGAATCAAAAATTATATATACGTTAGACGTATCAGCATCCCCAAGCTTAATTCTTGCTCGTCCGCGAGTAGCTAGGTAAATGATAAAAACATAATTTTTGATGTGGAATGCTGCCTATCATGTTCATCACATATGCTTTCTTTGTAGCATGAACATTTGTACTTTTATATGGTTCAAAGCAATAGTCTAGTTCTCACATGAAGATTTAAATACTCAAGCATATCAACAAGCAACCATGTGTTTCAAAATATCAACACTAAAGAAAGTTATCCCTAGCCCATCATGCTCAATCATTGATACATTCATGAAACACACTCGCATATTAGCTACATCCAATGCTCAATTATGATCATAGTGCCCCTTAGTTGGTACTTTATAAGAGAAGATGGAGACTCAAATAAAAATAAACATTGCATAAAGTAAAAAAAGATAGGCCCTTCGCAGAGGGAAGTTGGGATTTGTAGAGGTGCCAGAGCTCAAAGCAAAAAAGACAGACAATTTTTTTGGGTGGCATGCCTTTCCCGTCAATGAAAATGATTGAGTGGTTCCTTATACTTTGCATGCTGATCCATCATAGGCGGTTCCCAAATAGAAAATAAAGTTTATTCCTTTTCCACCATTCTTTCACATTCCACGACTAGCCATATCCACAGGTACCGTCCATACCAACACTTTCCAAGGAATTTATTATTTGATAACATAAAGGAAAAGTTCATTTCGGGACTGGGCATCCCTAATACCGTTGCCGTAGTCTCGTGCAATGACAAGTGAATAAACACTCATCTTGATAATAACGCATCTAGCATGGAAAATATCGGCCACCCCCTACCGTTTCATGAGCGGTACGAACACACAAAAAGGAAATTTATTTGAATATTAGAGTTGGCACATACAAATTATCTTAGAATGGCACAGAAATACCACAAATAGGTAGGTATGGTGGACTCATATGGCAAAATTGGGTTTACGGATTTTGGATGCACAAGTTGTATTCCTACTTAGTACAAGTGAAGGCTAGCAAAATATTGAGAAGCATCCAACTAAGAAGCGGAAAAAATCTCATAAGCGAGCATTAAGCATAACTAACACCGAATAATGCACCACAAGTAGGATGTAATTTCATTGCATAACTATTGACTTTTGTGCTTGCATAGGGAATCACAAACCTTAACATCAATATTCTTACTAAAGCATAATTACTCATCAACATCTCACATATCACTATCATCATATCTCAAAACTATTGCAAAGAATCAAGTTTATTTTGCCCAATGATCTTCATGAAAGTTTTTATTATATCCCTCTTGAATATCTATCACTTGGGGACTAGTTTCATACATTGCAATTGCTTTTTGACAAGCTCAAACAAATTTAAGTGAAGAACATGAGCATAAAGATTTTCATCTCTCAAAATAATATAAGTGAAGCATGAGAGTATTTCTTCAAATTTAATAACTCTCAAATAAATCTAAGTGAAGCATGAGAAAATTTCTTCAAAATTAATAAAGCACACTGTGCTCAAAAAGATATAAGTGAGGCACTAGAGCAATCCCATATCTCAAAAAATTTAAGTGAAGCATAAAGAGCAATTCTAATGAATCATAGCATAATTTTGGCTCTCTCAAATAGGTGTGTCCAGCAAGGATAATTGTGACAAACTAAAAAGCAAAACAAGCAAAGACTCATATAATACAAGACGCTCCAAGCAAAACTCATGATATGTGACGGATAAAAATATAGCTCCAAGTAAAATACCGATGGTCGTTAGAAGAATGAGGGGATGCCACTCGGGGCATCCCCAAGCTTAGTTGCTTGTTCATTCTTGAATATTATCTAGGGGTTCCATGGGGCATCCGCAAGCTTAGGCTGCTTCTCCTTATTCCTTCATCCATCGTGATCTCACCCAAAACTTGAAAACTTCAATCACACAGAACTTAACAAAACCTTCGTGAGATTCGTTAGTATAATAAAGCAAATCACCACTCTAAGTATTGTTGCGAACCCATTCATATTTCATTATTGCATTATATCTACTGTATTCCAACTTTGCTATGGCTTATACTCCCCGATAAAGTCCAGAGATTCATCAAAATAAGCAAACAATGCAACAAAAACAAAATTTGTCTCAAACAGAATGTAGCAATCTGGAAACTTTGCATACTTCTGTAACTCCAAAAATTCTGAAAAATCAGCACAATGTAGGCAATTTGTATATCAGTCTTGTGTAAAAACTTCAGAATTTTTTGTCACCTCTATGAATTATGAAATTTATTTTACTGGAGGCAAAAGTTTCTGTTTTCCAACAAGATCAAGTCAACTATCACCCAACATGATCCTAAAGGCTTTACTTGGCACAATCACTAATTAAAACATAAAAACACAATCATAACAGTAGAATAATTGTGCAAACACTCAAGAATAGAAACAAAAAGGGAAAACAAATTTTATTCATTGGGTTGCCTCCCAACAATCGCTATTGTTTTATGCCCCTACCTAGGCATAATGCATAGATTCAAGTATTGTCATATTTAGTTTTTGCTACTTTCATAAGGGCCTTTCCAAAGTCGGGAGGCACTTTATGCTTCCCCAAATTCTCAGGAAAAGAAACCATCCTGAGATCTAAAATATCCACCCTTTTATTGCAAAGAGTAATCAAAGTGTTCATGCGATTGAGATTTCCACTGATATGTTTGAGGGGTTCATTATATTTTTGCAACTCAACCATATTTATGCAAATCACTCAACTTGTCTAAAATTTGAACCCCTTCTTGAGTAAAAGAAATCGCCTTTTTGGTTGGTGGAATTCCCAGAATTCCCTCTAAAATCTCATAAGCGGTATTAGCATCAAGCTCAATAAAGTTCCCTTTAGCGGCAAAATCCAGAAGTTGTCTATGATTCAAGGCTAATCCTATATAAAAGTTTCGAAGCAGAATCTTTGCATCCCCCTTTAGGTTGCAAATACGATAGGATTCCATTAGCCTATACCAAGCATCCTTCAAATTTTCTCCTTGTCTCTGTTTGAAGTATAAAACTTCAAAATCTGGTGACAAAGGAGGGGTAGTTAAGCTAGCCAAAGTAACAAGGTAGAGCAAACAAGACTCCACACAAAAATAGATCTGACAAGAAAAAGGCAACCGAAAAGGTGGGCGAATAAAACGGTAAATTTTTGTGAAGTGGGGGAGATAAAAACGAGAGGCACATGGCAAATAATGTAAATTGCAAGGTGATGAGATTTGTGATTAGGAACCTGATAGATATTTATGATGTCTCCCTGGCGCGCCAGAAATCATTTCTTGATGGCTCGTGTCCTCGTCAGTTTTTCCCCAAAGAGGAAGGGATGATACATCACAGCTACGATATGTATTTCCCTCAGTTATGAAACCAAGGTTATCGAACCAGTAGGAAAACCAAGCAACACTATGTAAACAGTACCTGGACACAAAGAACATGTATTTGCAACCCGACGCGTAAGAGGAGTTGTCAATCCCTCCCTGGTAAAAGTTTGACAAAGAGATAGATTGATAGATGCAAATAAATAACGGCAAATAAAATTCAGCAAGATATTTTTGGGTTTTTGGTAATATAGATCTGAAAATAAAAGATGCAAATAAATAAAAAGGCAAATAGCAATATAGATCTAAAAATATATGATAAAAATATAAACCTGGGGGCTGTAGATCTCACTAGTGGCTTCTCTCGAGAAAATAGCATATGGTGGGTAAACAAATTACTGTTGGGCAATTGATAAAACCTCAAATAATTATAACAATATCCAGGCAATGATCATTATATAGGCACAATCCAAGATTTGTAGACCGACTCCTGCCTACATCTACTACTATTACTCCACACATCGACCGCTATCCAGCATGCATCTAGTGTATTAAGTTGATGGAGAAACAAAGTAATGCAATAAGAACGTTGACATGATGTAGAAAAGATCTATCTATTATATACATAATACAGAAGTCAAATGAGCCATCACGTCCGTCCACATAAAACAAAATAATATAGATCGTTGATTATTAATACTTACGGCCAAGATTTAAAGATATTACGTTACATGTGTAAAGATATAAACTGATGTATATTGGACCGACACGTACAAGATGCGTGAAAAAAGTTAGAAAGTGTTCTGATCGCCATGTACATATAGCATGTACCGATGATACTAAAAAATTGAAAAGTTAGAAAAATTACACACGATCATAACCATGTACAGGTCAACGCTAAAAAAGAAACGTGCATACCCTCCATCGTAGGATATGCTCATACGCTCTTCATGCAAAAAAGGAAGTGCAATCGGCTACGTAAAAAAAGTTGCAATTGGTCGGACTCTGCCTTTTGTTTCTACCTTTTGAAACTACGGACACTGCAATAAGGATTCCATCAGCCGGCCTAAGAAATAATAAATCATGAGTCCAGGCTAAGAAAGAATAAAGAATAAAAAACCAATGTTCGTAGAACCTTCTAAAAAAGCAAAGCGTAAACAGGTTTAGCAGGCTGACACTGTCCTCAAACTCCAGCTTTTAAAACGTTTTTTTTAAAACGTTACACTCAGCAGGCCATACATGAGAATCAGAAAGTAGCTTGAAACATACAAACGTGTATTATATATTTCTTTGGATTTTGAGAACTAACACACGGTAGTGATAGGTCAATCACATGATTGAGATGCTATTTAGAGTGAATTTTTGATAGGATTTTATGGATTTCAAATGCATGTGTTTTTCAAGGGATGCCTACCGACAGTGCATAAGAAAATAAACGCTGGAATTTGAGGACCAATGAGCAAGATTAGAGAGAGATAGACGACTGTAAATGCATCACACATCCGAATAAGTTTCTCAAAAGATACTAAGTATCATATTTGGAGGTTTTTGGTCTCTGTGTCAAATTTCGTATAATAATAATAATAAAACATAGAAGAGTGACGTGGTAGAAGAGAATATAAGACAGAGTGAATGTATAGTGAAATCAGTATGATAGAGCATTCCTTCAAAAAATATATTAAACTAAAGACATGCAATATAATGAGTGCTAAGACCGGTGAAGAAATGTAAGAGACAAACTATGGAGAAACTATCAATGTTTGATTTATTTATTGGTGGAAATTTTCTAGAAACTATTAGTGAAACTTTAACGATTGAGAATGATGTGTAGGAGAAGAGAGAAATCTTTTCTAAAAAAGCAAACCGAGGCTGACACTATCCTCATACTCCAGCTTTTAAAATGTTACACTCAGCAGGCCATACATGAGAATCAAAAAGTAGCTTGAAACATACAAACGTGTATTCTCTGTGTGAAAATAAGATAGCTACAACTTCTATTTTATTTGAAAGCAAAATACAATGCAAACATACAAATTTATATGCTCTACATAGAAATAGATAAATATACCTTGGAATATATTTCTTTTTTGCCAGAAACATACAATCATATTTTGCTGTACAATTAGAACGCAATATCATATACAAATTTAAATTGCTGCGTGAAAAAAATATAGATCTCTTTGGATTTTGAGAACTAAATAATGCAGCGATACATGAAGCGCATGATTGAGATGGCACGTACAATGACTGCTAATAGAATGCATGAGTTTTGGAACAGATACATACCTTTGTACGGTGCAGAAGAAAATAAAATGTCTCAGTTATTTTCTTCAAAAAAGCAAAACACGATGCAAACATACAAATGTATATGCTCCTTTTTGTAGCACAAATGTATACTCGCTCTACATAGAAAAGGATAAATATACCTTTCGATACAGTTTTCTTTTTTGCCGGAAACATAAAAATCATATTTTGGCATACAATGAGAATGCATCATCATATAAAAAATGATTCCAGCATGAACATATATATTTCTTTGGATTTTGAGAACTGACAAACGGTAGCGATAGGTGAATCACATGATTGTGATGGCATGTAGAGTGAATTTCAATAGGATTTTATGGATTTCAAATGCATGTGTTTTTCAAGGGATGCATGTCGACGGTGCATAAGAAAATAAACACTAGAATTTTAGAGGACCAATGAGCAAGACTAGAGATAGACTATAAATGCATCACACATCCGAATAAGATGAGTCATTGGGTGTGGTAAGCCATCAATGGTTAGGTTAATGTCTCTGTGAAAGTTTCTCAAAAGATACTAAGTATCATATTTGGAGGTTTGGTCTTAATGTCAAATTTCGTATAATAATAATGAAAAAACATAGAAGAGTGACGTGGTAGAAGAGAAAATAAGACAGAGTGAATGTATGGTGAAATCAGTATGATAGAGCATTCCTTTAAAAATGTTTTAAACTAAGGACATGCAATATAATGAGTGCTAAGACCCCTTAAGAAATGGAAGGGACAAACTATGCAGAAACTATCAATGTTTGATTTATTTATTGATGGAAAGTTTCTAGAAAATATTAGTGAAAATTTAAGAATTGAGAATGATGTTTAGGAGAAGAGAGAAATCTTTATATTGGTATCAAAATCAATGGTCATAACTATTATCAACAAAAACTATTAGCTACTTCCTCTGTAAAGAAATATAAGAGCCTTTAGATCAATAAGTAGTGAGATAAAAACTCTTATATTTCTTTACGGAGGGAGTACTATCTTACATTAAGTAGTAAATTAGAACTAATATAAAGCAAGTAAAATCAAACTATTGTTTGTGGGGTAGCTAACAAAAATATTTAGTGTCAAACATAAGGGTTCTAGCCGCGCAAATGCGCGGGTCACTACGCTAGTTTATGTAGAAATAGACCCCATATTGTTATCCTTAATAGCAACGATACATGCGTGTCTTGCTTACCCTTCTGTCACTGGGAAAGAACACCGCACGATCGAACCCAACACAAAGCACCTCTTCCCATGGCAAGAAAAATCGATCTAGTCGGCCTAACTAAACCAAAGATTTGAAGAAAGAATACGAGGCTATAAGTAATCATGCATACAAGAGATCAAAGAATCTCAAATAACTTTCATGGATATGAAGATATGATCATAAACTCAAAGTTCACCGGATCCTAACAAACACACCGCAAAAAAGAGTTACATCAAATATATCTCCAAGAGACCATTGTATTGAGAATCAAAAAGAGAAGAAGCCATCTAGCTACTGCCTATGGACCCGTAGTGTCGGTGTTCTGGGAATGGGGGTCCCCAGACTTGCCTGCCTGCGGCCCGCAGCGTGGCTCCACCAGCGGCCCTGTACGGCCCATTTTCACCAGCAAACACTCAAGACCCTCGCGAGGCAAACAACACAAGACCTCCTCAGGGGCGGCCTCACCAAGCTGCCTCGCGAGGGGCGGAGAGATCAAGGCAAGGGACACCTCGCGAGGTTTTTGTGACGCAAGCCATGACGACTGGAGCCAGGAGGGCGATAGGCGGGCACCAGCGCGCAGTGTCCTCGTTTCCTCTTTGGTGCTAAAGGGGCAAGCGCAGGCGAGGAGTCCCGAGGCATCAGGCAAAGGTTTTCATATCGGTGCAACAAGACCAAGATCAGCAGGACGACAGTATGGAGGTCACCATGGAGCCCAAGACGGCGTCACCACCAAAGCCTTTGGCAGGCGAAAACTACTTTTGTCAGGGTAGCTCGTACTAGTTGTCTCCCTTTGAATTTGGCCGTTGTGGGATCCCTTCCTGCTCAATATTTGGGAAGAGGACCAGGGCCTCTATAAATAGGACTAGCCACCACCATAGCAAGGGGGATCGGAATCAGGGAAAGAGAGAGAAAGAGAGAGAGAGAGCATCAACTCACCAAGCACAAGAACACCTCACTTCGCGAGGCTGTTCTTTTCTAGTAATTGTTAATCCTCAGCCCAAGAGGCAATCCACCACACCACACTGGAGTAGGGTATTACACCACAACGGTGGCCCGAACCAGTATAAATCCTGTGTCTCATGTTCTTTGGGTTCGTCGAGCTAGGCCGTGAGATTGTAGAGTGCGCGAGCTAGAAAGGGGGAGAGATCTTTGTGCGCACCCCAGTGTTCGAACATCAAGGTTTTTGCCAGAACCCAAAATCCAACCTTTGGTGCGCCAGGTAGGGGTGCACCGGAGCTTCTCTTCCCCCAGTTGTTCCGCCAACGCTCCGTGGTTCCGATGTCCGGTGACCCAAGGACCAACGCTGACCGCTGGGCAGCTTGGCCGGCCCGGGCGGCGCCGTCCGCCCAAGAAGACCTCAACCCAGCGCCCCAGGAGGCGCGCGCACCGCCAAGCGCCGCGGGGCGCGGGCGGTGCAGTTAAACACCGTCCACCCTCACTCCACGACAAGTGCGGGCTGCCGCAAGGGCCTCAAGCCACGCTGCGGCCACGATGCCGCACACCCGACGGGAACAAGCAAGCATGAGGGCCGCACTCACGGTGGCTCGGGAGCTGCTGCGATGCCGGCTGATGGAGAGCGGCCAGGATGCATTGCTGGAGCGCGTTACCGAGCTACTGGACACCGCGGCCTCGGGAGCACCGCCCTTCTACTCCCTGCTTACGCCACAAGCCACGGTCGGATCTCATGGCGGGCCTTGCCGCGCCCGCGCACCCCTGGGTGCGCCAGGAGGCTTCATCGACATCGGCGCGACCGGAAGCATCGGACGCCCACTCGCGCCCGTGCCACCTCCGATGAGCGCGGGCACGAGCGTTACCACCCGCGGCCTCGGCGGAGTGCCGCCCTCAGGGTGACGCAACATGGAGCATGGGGCACTTCGGCGAGGTCTTCGGGGCGGCGGCCTCGGAGGCCTACGTGCCCCGCATGATAGACTAGGAGTATGCGCTGGAAGATGACCCTGACTCGTTCCTCGAGCCGGGCTGGGAGGAGGAGGCGCTGGAAGCCGAGGCCTTCCAGGAGTCCCCCGAGCGCGTCGTGAGCCTCACCAACCATGCCGGCGACGACAGCTACATGGTACCACTAATCTCTCAGGAGCAAGCTTATGCTAACCATGGGTCGTAGGAGGATCAAGTCACAACGGCGGACGGCGGCCCCAGCTCAACGGCCTCCCTCCCACCAGGAGGAGCACACTGGGGGCTACAAGGGAGGGGCCGGCAGCCAAGTCACTCCCCGCATCGCGCGAAGCAAGGTTCCCCTTGGAGGTAGGCCCTCTATCGGGGAGGTGCTGGTGAGCCTTCCCCCGGTAGAGGATCCATGGTCGCCAAGGGCGCCACTGGCGTCCCCTTTGCCCCTTGGCTTCGTCCTGGTTTCCGGTCGAACCAACGGTGGTCGAGGGCGGCGCAAGGCGGGGCCCTCGTCTGGCGATATGAAGTAAGGCTCACGCCTGTGAAGATCTCCGCTCGTGACACTCTCACGTAATAATGAGTGGGGTTGTACATGCCCCGGAGTCTCAGGAGCACCGCCCTCGGGCCTCGGGGCTCCCTCCCACGCCTAGTGGCAGCACTTAGCTCCACGCTAGTGCCGGACGCGGCCATTTGCTCTTAACCTCTTTTCTGTACCCCTGTTTCTGGCTTTGGATTTAAGTTGAAGTTCAATTTTCATTGCTACATGCGGGGGTGACTTTTCTCGTTCATTCGATTTGCCACCTGGTTCCTTGCCCCGACTCGGAGTTCGCACCTGCTGCCTCCCCCTCGCGAGCCCCTCGTCAGCAGGGGCTGGGCGCGGCATGCGCGTGCTGCGCGCATGCCCTTCCATGGCTGGCGTTTGCTCCTCGTGAAGCCCTCTCGGGAAGATCGGCAGGCCCTTCAGGAGCTCACGACCTCACGAGCTGGCCGGGAACCGGTCCTGACTAAGGTAAATTTCAGCGATAAGTTCGCCGCAGGACTCACGGGCTCATAAAAACACATTTTAGGCTCAGCCAGAGAAATAGAGGAGATAATCTGTTTACATGAGGGGCTCCCCCTCCCAAAATGCTCTTACAACTTTCAGGGCTATGCCCAAGTTTTCACTTACAGGGTCATCAACGAGGAAGCATGGGCTCAATCGGACATATCGCTCACCGCGTCCTCCGGGTCGCCCTCAGACGCGTCGTTGGCATTGTCGTCATCATCGCTGGCAACACCGTCCTCGTCGCTGGCATCACTGCCACCATTGTCGGCGTCGCCCGCACCACCGTCGACCACGTCGCCTTCATCCACAGCGACCACCACCACGTCATCCTCGGAGGTGAAGCCCCTGACTAGAGCGTCCACATTGTCCTCCACCCAGCGTGCCGGGTCGCCCCGGATGGCCTCGGGCACAGGGGCAATGGCGGCTTCAAAGTAAAAGTTGGGGTAGGTGTTTTGGAGGTGACTGAAGACACGGGAGAACATGCGCTTGAGCAGGCCACGATTCCTCTCCTCAACAAGCATGCGAGGCCTCTCGGATCGATTCTCCAGGCGTGTCACCATGTCGGTGAAGAAAAGGAGGTGACTGGCGTAGTCGTTCGAGTGGGGATGAGGTGCATTTTCGTCGTAGACGGCGCCCAGCGTCGCATTGGCTCTGACCCTGAGGCTTTGGAGCATGGGGGTGTGCTCGCGCTCCAGCGTCCGCCGTCGGAGCGCTTCCTCCCTGCTCTGTTGCGCGGAGAATTCGGCGCCGGCGACCCGCTGCTGAAGGGAAAACAAGTCAGCACGAGCAGAAGCCAGCTCCGCTTGCACCAAGGACAGGGCGGCTGCGGCGGCTTTCTCACGATGTTCCACCTCATCCAACCCTGACCTGAGGGCATTAGTCCTGCCCACAGCCTCGGCTTCCACAAGCTTCAACTTCAGGTCATACTTTCCCACAAGATCCGCGCGAGCCTCGGCCACCCGGCAGTCGACTTCCTCCTGGGCCTTGGCCTCGCACGCGCCGACAACATCCTCAGCTTGGACAACCTGGTGCTCCCTCGTCTCCAACTGTTCGAGCTCAAGGCTGTGCTCCGTGGCTTCTAGTGCCAGTGCTTCCTCGCACCTCAGGATCTCTTCCTCCTCAGTAGGCGTCCCCTTCATCGATGCTAGGGCGGCCTTGCGCGCCTCCACTTGCTGCTCCAGGGAGGCACTCCAGGCTTGGAGCTCCCACGCACATTTCTCTACGATCTCGCGGCGTCGATCAGCTTCCCGGGCTTCTTCCAAGGCTCGGGCGCAAGCTTCGCGCGAGGTCGCAAGAGATGCCTCGGCCTTCGCGTTATCAAGGTCGCATTGGTGGCGCCCGAGGTTGATGGCAACCTTCAGTTTATGCCACTCTTCCACCAGCCGAAGACCCTCGTCCTCGAGGCGCACGTCTACATCCGCGAGCTCCCCTCCAAACCGGCTCATCGCGCCCATCACCTCCCGGAAGAGCTCGTGGTGGACGACGCTCCGTTCGTGCGCAACCTTGAGCGCACAGCTGACTCCATCCTCCACAGCGAGGGCCATCGACGGGAGCCGAAGCGGCTCGCCCCCTTCCCATGGGGGGCTGGGGGCTGGCGCTCCTCCGGTCGCCGACTGGGCTTCGGCAGGAGCCCAGTTGGGTTGAGGCTCGCCGCTCGAAGAAGGAACCAAGACCGAAGCCATCCGGCCGCCGTCTATAACCAGAGGAGGATCCCTTGGCACGCTCGTCACACCCCCGACGAGGCCACGAAGAAGAGACGGCTGGAGTGTGGGCTCAAGGCACCAAGCTAGCACGTCTGCCTCTCCAGCCGACCTTGTGACGGGGGTAGCATGCTGGCCTGGGAGGCTCGAGGCCAGCGGGAGATCCGAGGCAAGAGGAGGTTGCTTCCTGAGGGGCTTCGCGGCCTTAGCCGATGGGATCCTGAAGAGCCACCATCAGGAAGGGAAGTGGCATTCAAGGGATTACAAGGATAAGGTACTTACTCATCTATGGTGATGTACTTCCTCTGTTTTAACAACCGGAAAGTGCCGCTGCTGCAGCTTCGGGACCCCTTCCTCTTGCAGAGCGCTTTGATGTCTACACGGAGCCGGCCGAAGCGTTGGGCGTGGCAACCAACGCAGGGCGTGGCTGGTGAAGCGCCCAAGGAGGTGACCTCAGGAGCACGAAGTTGGGGAGAGCCATCAAGTACTGCCTCGCGACGGCCTCTAGAGGCCTCGGGAGCTTCAGCCTCGGGAGCAGCGGGTTGCGTCGCCCCCTCAACTGCCACCTCAGCATGAGAGTTGCGGGCTCCCGAAGATGACGCCTCAGGAACTGCGGGCGGCTTCGATGCCTCGGCGCCCGCGCCTCCAGCCTCCGGTGGTGCTTGCCCCCTGCGTCCACTCTTGGGGCAAGTTTGGCGCCGGCGACAAGGAGGGGAACCACGGTGACAGGGTTCTCGCAGGACCCCTCAAGGCCAACCGGACACATCCCCCATTCGTCAAAGGGGGGCATGTGCCCCACGAACTCCACCCCGTTCGAGCAACAGTACAACAGACAGCCCGCCAGTGGCATATCGGCTGGCGAGGGGTTGCCCTCCAGGACCTCGAGCACTGTTCTTCGTGCCTCAAGCGGAAGCTCTGACTCCTGAAGCATCATGCGATCCGGGCCGACAGATAGGGCCCACATCAGCTGGGAATGGCGCTGGAGTGGGGTGACGTGACATCGGGGGAACTCCTTCATCACCATGGGTGGGTCAAGCCAAGATCTTTCAACCTCCTCAGCAGTATCCAGACGAAGGCAAGGCGGGGGCTCATAAGCTTCTCGTGAGCCCAGTCGGAGCTGGGAAACGGCGGGCGCAGACGGAGGCGAGAGCAAAGGGCTGAGCACTCCGACATCCACATACACCCACTACGTCCGGAACCTGCTCACAGACGGTGGGAGCTCAAAGTTGATCCCCGAGCTATCCGTCGCCGCCATGGCCTAGAAGCTCAGGCACCCCGAGCATTGCCGGGGGTCAGTCAGGTGCAGCGAGAAGAAATGGCGCAGAAGGACCACGGAGGGGGCTGTGCCCACCATGGCCTCGCAGACAAAGGCGAAGACGGCAAGAAGAGCAACTGATTGGGGATCTAAGTGCAACAGATGAATCTGGTAATGGGAAAGCACGACGTTGAAGAAGGGAGAGAAGGGGTGGATCAGACCGGCCCACAGGGTGCCGACGAAGAACTGGACCTCGGTGGCTGCTCTATTGACAGAAGCTCGGGATGCCGGCTAGGCCACCGTCCCTCCCCATTCGTTGAAGCTGATGGCGAGCGCAAGGCGGACCTTGTCCGTGGCTTCCTCATTGAGCACCCGCGATCAGCCGACGGTAGGAGGCAGGTTGGCTGAGGACAGGGGCTTCTTCCCTTTCTCTGTCCGGTTCGGCGCCATGACGATGGGCAGGACTGAGCTCAGGTTGGATGGGGAGAGGAAGCTGAGGTTCGAGGAAGCAAAGGAGTCGGGGGTGTGTTGCCAGCAAGGGGGGAAACAACTGTGTGGGACACCGTGGCCGCCTAGCTTGGCGGATATCAAGGCTGCATGGGGAAGCGGGGACGCCCACGCCCAATCAATCGCCACATGTCAAGCGGGGCCGCAGGCTGTTGGGGCCCACGACGCTCCGCACTTGCCCTTTGGCTTTGCCTCGAAGCCAAGCCCGAGCGCGCCTTGGGCCGGGGGCTACTGTCAGCGTTCTGGGAATGGGGGTCCCCAGACTTGCCTGCCTGCGACCCGCAGCGTGGCTCCACCAGCGGCCCTGTATGGCCCATCTTCACCAGCAAACACTCAAGACCCTCGCGAGGGGCCAAGCCTTGCAAGGCGAACAACGCAAGACCTCCTCAGGGGCGGCCTCATCAAGGCAAGGGACACCTCACAAGGTTTCTGTGACGCAAGCCATGACGACTGGAGCCAGGCGGGCGCCAGCGCGCGTAGTGT
This sequence comes from Triticum aestivum, assembly GCF_018294505.1. Lineage (NCBI taxonomy): Eukaryota > Viridiplantae > Streptophyta > Magnoliopsida > Poales > Poaceae > Triticum > Triticum aestivum. The sequence goes on along the minus strand of NC_057812.1, from coordinate 131,894,478 downwards.
CCTCGTTTCCTCTTTGGTGCTAAAGGGGCAAGCGCAGGTGAGGAGTCCCGAGGCATCAGGCAAAGGTTTCCATATCGGTGCAACAAGACCAAGATCAGCAGGACGGCAGGATGGAGGTCACCGTGGATCCCAAGACGGCGTCACCACCAGAGCCTTTGGCAGGCGAAGACTACTTTTGCCAGGGTAGCTCGTACTAGTTGTTTCCCTTCGAATTTGGCCGTTATGGGATCCCTTCCGCTCAATTTGATTTGGGAATAGAACCAGGGCCTCTATAAATAGGACTAGCCACCACCATAGCAAGGGGGGATCGAAATTAGAGAGAGAGAGCATCAACTCACCAAGCACAAGAACACCTCACTTCGCGAGGCTGTTCTTCCCTTGTAAATGTTCATGCTTAGCCCAAGAGGCAACCCACCACACCACACTGGAGTAGGGTATTACACCACAATGGTGGCCCGAACCAGTATAAATCCCGTGTCTCGTGTTCTTTGGGTTCATCGAGCTAGGCCGTGAGATTGTAGAGTGCGCGAGCTAGAGAGGGGGAGAGATCTTTGTGCGCACCCTAGTGTCCGAACCTCAAGGGTTTTGCCGGAACCCGAAATCTGAGACATAGGTCTACAATGAACTACTCACGCATCATCGGAGAGGCACCGATGAGGATGATGAACCCCTCCGTGATGGTGTCGAGATTGGATCTGGTGGTTCTGGAACTTGCGGCGGTTGGAATTGTGTTTCGTCGACTCCCCTATGATTTTGTATTTTTGGGGTATTTATAGAGCAAAGAGGCGGTGTGGGAGGCGGCCGAGGTGGGCACAACCCATCAGCACGCGCCTGGGCCCAGGTGCTCCCAGGTGGATTGTCCTCCCCTCGGAGCCCCCCTCCGGTACTTCTCTGGCCCAAGTTGTGTCTTCTGGTCGAAAATATTCTCCAAAGAGTCCCCAGGCGCGCCCAGGTGGGTTGTGCTCCCCTCGGAGCCCTCCTCGGGTACTTCTCTGGCCCAAGTTGTGTCTTTTGGTCCAATAAATTCTCCAAAAAGTTTTGCTGCATTTGGACTCCGTTTGGTACTGATATTCTGCGAAGTACAAAACAAGCAAAAAAACAACTGGCACTAGGCACTATTTCAATAGGTTAGTCCCAAAAAATGATATAAAGTTTCTATAAAATGAGCGTAAAACATCCAACAATGGTAATATAGCAGCATGGAACTATAAAAAATTATAGATATGTTGGAGACGTATCAGCAACATATAATACACTTCTTGCAAACTAGAGAACTTCCCGATGACCCAGAGGAATCTGAAAAAGTGGCTTGCCAATCAAGTATGTACCAGTTTGTGGATAACACTCTATACAGAAAGAGGCAAAATGGTGTGAGGTTGAAGTGTATCAGTCAGGAAGATGGACTAGTTCTGTTGGCAGAGATTCATGGAGGTGTGTGTGGCTCATACCTCAGATCGAGAGCACTTATCGGGAAAGCTTTCCGGCAAGGATTCTATTGGCCCATAGCCCTCCGGGATGCAACTGAGCTCGTCATTAAGTGTGAAGCCTGCCAGTTCCATTCCAAAAACATTCATCAACCTACCCAAGCCCTTCAAATGATCGATCCCTTTATCCTAGCCTTTCGCGGTCTGGGGGCTCGACATCTTGGGCCCCTTTCCCCGTGCTACCGAAGGCTTTGAAATCTTGTTAGTAGCAATCAACAAGTTTACAAAGTGGCTCGAGGTAGAGCCATTGAGAAAGGTGACTGTGCAATCAACTCTCAAGTTCTTCAAAGGATTTGGTGTGCCGTTTCGGAGTACCCAACAGAGTGATCACTAACAATGGCACCCAGTTCACAAGCCCGTCTTCATGCAATACATCTAAAGCCTTCGAAGCAATGTCTCTTTCGCCTCCGTTGCTCACCCAAGGAGCAACGGGAAAGCCAAAAGGATGAACGATGAAGTGCTATGAGGACTTAAGACAAGAACTTTTGATAAGTTGTGAAGGTGCGGCAAGCGATGGGTTGATGTGTTGCCGATGGTTCTTTGGTCAATCAGGACGACACCAAATCAAGCTACTAGCAGACTACCTTCTCCCTAGTGTATGGGGCAGAAGCAGTACTCCCCACAGAAAACATATACGGGTCACCTCGAGTACTTGCCTACGATGAAGTAGCGCAGGAGCGGCTGCGGCATGACGATGCCGTGCTCCTTGAGGAGGATCGTCTTCGTGCAGCTGTACGTGCTGTACAATACCAGCAAGCCCTGCGTTGCTATCACAGCTGCAGGGTTCCTGCCTGGAGCCTTGAGGAACGTGTCCTTTTCCTTAGGCGTGTTCAGTCCGCCAAAGGTGCAAACAAGTTGACACGAAAGTGGGAAGGCCCTTACCGGGTAGTTCATGTCACCAGACCCGGCGCAGTCCGTATGGAGGTCGAAGATGGAATCCCTATGCAAAACTCATGGAATATTGAGAATCTTCGCAAGTTCTACCCATCAGGCGCGGTTGCCGGACCTTGCCCCGACAACCTATTTTGTACAAGCATAGTCCCCAGGACTTGTAACCCTTTGTACAAAGCCAAGCGAAGACCCTGCGCAAAGTTGAATAAAACTAAGTGCTCTTTTTCACAAAACTTGCATGCATGCATTCATATTTGCTTAAATATGACCTTATCGTGATTATGATAGTCCTTGAGAAAGGCAACTGAAAGGCAGTAAGGAGCCATGTGTTATCTCATTTTCTCTTTTTTTATGACAATAGAGAAGTTTCGTCAAGGAAGTTTCCTGGGAAGGAGGATGAATGCAAGGCCATACACTGGTCCCCGCAACCTTTCCTTATCTCAAATGATAAGAAATACATCAAAAGAAGATACATACCATTCGTTACATTCCATCATTCCATGCTATACTTTGGTATGAGAGACTTGTACGTAAGGAGACCTAGCCGCCTACCATTTGTGCTGCTATCCTTGACTCGAGTCCACTCAGCAAGTTTAGTCATGGTGACATATGGGAGGGAGGTTAGCGAGGAGCTAGCCTTTGTTCATGCTTGCTGACCCATTTTTATTAAAGTGCTTCTAGCAGTAGCAGTATCGAAGACCGGCAAAGATGTCTTGCCGGAATTTTTTTTTACTCAGGAGTATTAAAGGGTCGTCCTTCAGTATGTTTAAATACATACACAAAACATCCGGAAGCTCTTTTTCCAAATTTACGTGAACAAACAAGTACAGATCATATAAGTGCTAGCACGAGCAAAGGATTACATATTCATTAAATTTTGGCAAGCGCCTACATCTTTTGATTTGAAAAAGGATAAGTGCCTCGTAATGCCTTTCTTGTCCCTCTCCTCCTAGGAGCGCCTGGGCAGAAGCCCAGCCTGACCCCATCAAGACCCGTGGGACGCAGCCTGACAAGATCTAGAGGGCGACGCCCTAGCGGGGAGGGTGAAGACAGAGCCGAAATGATGGGGGAGGGGCTAGGTGATACCCTGGTCACCCCGGCAGGACCAGAGGATTGCGATAAGACAGGGACACTGGCAGGGAAGAAGAAGTCGGAGTCCACGAGGCAGCCTGCCGGGGTCCAGCTAGAGGTGGCGGTGACGTCCAAGCCAAGCACCCCCGGCAAATCGCTCTGCCGGGGCTAGGCTGCAGATGATGGTGCTGTCAGCGCCTAGCTGATGGTGACGGTGCGACTAGCATTCATCTAGAGTCTGGGTCATCACCTTCACGCTTGGCGATCGGGGACTCGTTGTCGTCGTCCTCCCCACCGGTCTCCTCCTTGTCGCCGTCGCTAGGAGAGGAGTTTTCATCATCACTCGAGCTCTCCGCGCAGCACCCTAAACGAGCACCTGAGCACCCGAGAGAGTAGATCAACCTCCACCAACTTGAAGTGGAGGACGTGCCCATCCGCCAGATAATGGGCACGTGCGTAAGTTTTCCAGCCACACCTAAGGAGCATGACGTGCGGAGCGGGAAGCTTGAGGTTCGCCCACACAGCGACATTGCAGCACCCGCTCATGCGCAGTTGAAGCCTTGGCAGGTGATCGACCTCCATCACCCTAGCGAAAGGGCGATGCAGCCGCAGGCGGCTAAGGGAAGGATCACGCAGCTTGACGATGAACTCTAGTGCGGTATCCCCTGTGTGGCCTTCTGTTTGAGTTGGAGCTGCTGGCAGAGGGACGACGTGTGCGCCGCCTCGTCCACCCCGGCCACGGGCACCGCGTCGACCTCGACTATGCCCCGCAACTCCACCTTGAGCAGTGGGTTCCGCTTCTACCGTCGTAGTGGAAGCAGGATCACAGTGGTGAGAAGAGGCTCTCATCGCCACCGTCGAAGCCTGGGTTCGACCCTGTCCCCTCACCGTGAGGAAAATGGAAAAGGAAGAGAGGGAAGATGTGATGGATGAGCATCGCTACCCCCTCACACCTCTCTATTATAGTGGGATGGAGGGAGAGGCTGGCTCTCCATCGCTCTAGGGCAACCGCCCCACTCCTCCAATCCGGCCTCCGTGCGCTCCTGATGGCGTCCAGATTCGAGGGTCGCCCCGTTGCACCAATCCGGGTGTTGTGTATTTTGCCAAAGCACATGTTCCCGCACCTTGCGCGTCCACCACCAACCCTGCACAATGCATGCGGTGCGCGTGGCAGAAACGACGGACATAGTGGGTGATGTAAAGATAAAATGACAGTTACCCCTGGATCACACACGCAACTCTTGAATGGAGTCCCGTGGACGTGGGCGCAACTAGCTTCTCTCAATGAATAGAGCACGCCGTTTGGGCGTTGAAGACACCTTGGGAGACTTGGGAGCAAGGCCAAGCCTAAGATAATGAAGAAGCAAAGAAGATCTCAAAAATACAAGCATCAACCCTGGCAAGGTCGGTACAGACGCTTGTGTAATTATTTGGGCCTACTCCAATGATGCCCAGCGACACGTGTGGACCATGCCCGGGGGCTCCTATTGGTGCAACGATGTCAGGACGCCAATCCTAAGTCACACCGATCTAGCATGTAACACATCATATCACTTTGCGGCCTCACACACGGTATCCCCACGGGTGTCACCTTACTTGGCCTGGGACCATTTGCGCCTTTTGGCGCACGTATATGATAGTGTCGCTAGCATTCATATGACAGAGAACCTGGGCCAACATGACTAGTCGTAAACCGAAAGTGGCACTAACTTACAGGGACAAGCATACATGACCCAGCAACGAACATGTCGATCATCAACATATGAACCCAAGTCATAGCAAGCTACAAGGACTTAAAGGAACAACGTGCGACATTTCCCCGAAGGGACAGACACAGGAAGAAATAAGGACACATGCCGGCCAGCCTAAGTGTTCCGAAGTAGTAGCAAGCTACCATGGCTCAGTGGAAGCACTAGGAGACATTTCCCCATAAGAGAGGCTACCAAGAATAAACTACTAGATTGTCGGATCCCACACATACCAAGCATTTCAAAATCATACACACAATATGCTCGATATGTGCAAATAAAACATGGCATCACAACAAAACTCTATGACTCAAAGTATTTATTCAGAAGGCTCCGAAGATTCATACATAGTAAGAATTACAATCATGGGTCACATGACCCAACATACAGAGCATACAACACGGAAGCATAACATGTCTAAGTGCAGACAACTACAAATGGAAAATGCTAAGAAGCCTGACTATCTACAAGACCCTCCCAAGGGTACAAGATCGTAGCTGAGGTAACAAGCTAAATGTCGAGTCCATGTGGAACTACTAGTGAGACTGAGGTCTCTCTGTAAAACATAAATTAAGCAAACATGAGTACAAATGTAGCCAGCAAGACTTACATCAGAACTAGCTACATATGCATCAGTATCAACAAAGGGGTGGTGGAGTTTAACTACAGCAAGCCAGCTTTGACTCAGTGGCTATCATGTACTACGACTGCAAGTAACTCTTTTGAGGTGGCGCACATGAGTCCACATATTCACCATATCAATACACCACTATGGATCCGCTCTTGTCTCCCTACGAGAAGGCCATCCATAGCACTCATGCTTAGCTTGTGCATTTTAGAGTATCCACTTTCACTTGTCTATGAACTGTATAAGCAACCCAGTATTCCATTACCGCGGACACGGCTATTTGAATAGATCATGTATAACCCTGCAGGGGTGTACTTCTTCACACATGTTTCCACCACTTAGCGTCTGCACACGACATGTGCTCGGTAGACTTCAAGCGAAAGCTGACGTGGGTGTAGACCACGGCCTCACTAACCACACAAGTTCTTAGTCTAGGTTTATCGCCTATTCGGGTTCCATCCGCAAGGAGATCTGGCCGGGTTGTCCTCAACGGCACCAAACGATGTGTAGAGGGTTCCCGAGGCACCAAACGGGCGTCTCAGTACACCGGGCCATGTACCTACCACATCACAGCCCACCCTAGGCTCAGCGCCGTGCACGGCCTCCAGTATACTACAAACACCAGAAACTACTTGCAACTCCTGGACAGAGGACAGGGGGGTTAATAAGTCGAGCGGGGTCATATTTTAGGGCCCAATGTGTGGTAGTAGCTATTCTTGGATTACGAACACAGAACTCGGTTCCTAAGGACGGTTTCAATGAGATAACCCAGCATGCATGTACTCCTACATGGCCTCTCACCGCTACCTTTACCAATTCATGTTCACACACATAGCTCTCAACAGTAGGACATGTTCACACCATTCCAATCCATCCCAGATGAATCAAACCTGACACAACTCTAAGCATAACAGGCATAACAAGCATGCATGAATGAGTAGCCACATCATGCTCAAACAAATCCTACTCATGCTAGTGGGTTTCAACTATTTATTGTGGCAATGACAGGTCATGCAGAGGAAAGGGGTTCAACTACCGCAACATGTAACAGTTGAAACGGTGTTGTCCTAATGCAGTAAAAGATAGCAGGAGCGAGAGAGTGGGATTGTATCAGAGTGATCAAGGGGGTTTTGCTTGCCTGGCACTTCTGAAGAGAGTAATAGCTCTTCATCGGTGTCATCGATCACTTTGTCGGAACCACGTCTATAGAGGGGGAACAAATACCGGCAACAGAGAGGAAATACAATCAATGCAATGCAACAATATGATGCATGGTCATGTCATGGCAAAATGAGTGTGTTGAGCTAATGCAACTAAGAACATAAGGGTTTGAGTCAATTTGAACCAAGGTTCAAATTCAAACTCAAGTTATGAATTTATAAAGTGCCTTATCATGTTTTGATCTATACAGCAAGGTTAAGTTGCTTTTTCATGCATGAAACCAGTACCAATGGATATATTGGATTTTTCTGATCATTTTTATCGGATCACGGGTTCCGGTAAAACCCTCATGGTTCGAACACTGGGGTGCGCGTGAAGGTTTTTTCCCTATCGATCCACGCCCTAGCTCTCTAAGATCTCACGGACGAAATCGACGAACTTGCAACACAAGGACACAAGATTTATACTAGTTCAGGCCACCGTTGTGGTGTAATACCCTACTCCAGTGTGGTGGTGGTGGATTGCCTCTTGGGCTGATGATGAACAGTACAAGGGGAAGAACAGCCTCCTGAGGTTGAGGTGTTCTTGTGCTTGGTGAACTTGTGTGGGTTCTCCCTCTTTCCTCTCTTCGAATCAGTCTCGCCCCTCTTCCAATCTTTCCCCCACTGTGGTGGCTAGTTCTACTTATATAGGCCCTGGTCCTCTCCCCAAATATTGGCGGGAAGGGAGCCAACAACGGCCAATTTGAAATGGGACAACTAGTACAACTTATCCTGACAAAAGTAGTCTTCGCCTGCAAAAGGCTCTGGTGGTGATGCCGTCTTGGGCTCCACGGTGACCTCCGTCTTGCCGTCCTGCTGGTCTTGGTCTTGTTGCACTGATATGAAAACCTTTCCTTGATGCCTTGGCACTCCACGCCTGCGCTTGCCCCTTGGCACCAAAGAGGAAGTGATGACACTGCGCGCGCTGGCGCCCGCCTGGTCTCGATCGTCATGGCTCACGTCACGATGACCTCGCGAGGTTTGCCTTGCCTTGATCTCTCCGCCCCTCGTGAGCCTGCCTAGCGAGGCCGCTCCTGAGGAGGTCTTGCATCGTCCACCTCGCGAGGCTTGGCCCCTCGCGAGGGTCTTGAATACCTCGTCGATGAAGACGGGCCGTACAGACCTGCCAGCTCAGCCACGCCGTGGGCCGTAGGCAGGCAAGTCTAGGGACCCCCGTTCCCAGAACGCTGACAGTATCCCCCGGGCCTAAGGCGCGCTCGGGCTTGGCTTCGAGGCGAAGCCAAAGGTCAAGCGCGGAGCGCCGCGGGCCCCTAAAGCCCGCGACCTCGGTTGACGCGTGGCGGTTGATTGGACGTGGGCATCTCCGCTTCCCCATGCTGCCTCGGCAACTGCCCGACTTGACAAGTCCCTGCGACATGCAAGGAGAACCATTATTACTTGTGATCGTCGGGGCGTTGCTTGGCCTTCTCCTGCTATAAATGAAGAAGGGGGCGGAGCCCCTGATGTCTACTACGCAACCTTCTTCTTGTAGACGTTGTTGGGCCTCCAAGTGCAGAGGTTTGTAGGACGGTAGTAAATTTCCCTCAAGTGGATGACCTAGGGTTTATCAATCTGTGGGAGGCGTAGGATGAAGATGGTCTCTCTCAAACAACCCTGCAACCAAATAACAAAGAGTCTCTTGTGTCCCCAACACACCCAATACAATGGTAAATTGTATAGATGCACTAGTTCGCGCAAAGAGATGGTGATACAAGTGGTATATGGATAGTAGATATGAGTATTTGTAATCTAAAAATATAAAAACAGCAAGGTTACTAATGATAAAAGTGGGCGTAAACGCTATTGCAATGTGTTGAAACAAGGCCTAGGGTTCATACTTTCACTAGTGCAAGTCCTCTCAACAATAATAACATAATTGGATCACATAACTATCCCTCAACATGCAACAAAGAGTCACTCCAAAGACACTAATAGCGGAGAACAAACGAAGAGATTATGGTAGGGTACGAAACCACCTCAAAGTTATTCTTTCCAATCAATCCGTTGGGCTATTCCTATAAGTGTCACAAATAGCCCTAGAGTTCGTACTAGAATAACACCTTAAGACACAAATCAACCAAAACCCTAATGTCACCTAGATACTCCAATGTCACCTCAAGTATCCGTGGGTATGATTATACGATATGCATCACACAATCTCAGATTCATCAATTCAACCAACACATAGAACCTCAAAGAGTGCCCCAAAGTTTCTACCGGAGAATCATGACGAAAACGTGTGGCAACCCCTATGCATAGGTTCATGGGCGGAACCCGCAAGTTGATCACCAAAACATACATCAAGTGAATCACGTGGTATCCCATTGTCACCACAGATACGCACGGCAAGACATACATCAAGTGTTCTCAAATCTTTAAAGACTCAATCCGATAAGATAACTTCAAAGGGGAAACTCAATTCATTACAAGAGAGTAGAGGGGGAGAAGAAACATAAGATCCAACTATAATAGCAAAGCTCGCGATACATCAAGATTGTGCCAAATCAAGAACATGAGAGAGAGAGATCAAACACATAGCTACTGGTACATACCCTCATCCGCGAGGGAGAACTACTCCCTCCTCGTCATGGAGAGCACCGAGATGATGAAGATGGCCACCGGAGAGGGATTGCCCCCTCCGGCAGGGTGCCTGAATGGGTCTAGCTTGGCTTTTGGTGGCTACAGAGGCTTCTGGCGGCGGAACTCCCGATCTATTGTGTGTTCTGGAAGTTTTAGGGTACGTGAGTATATATGGGTGCAGGAAGTATGTCGGTGGAGCTTCAGGGGCCCCACGAGGCAGGGGGCGCACCCTAGGGGGGCGCCCCTACCATAGTGAGCACCTCCCTTGGCTCCTGACGTGGGGTCCAAGTCCATCCGGTAGCTTTCCTTCCAAAAATAACTTCTCTAGTTGATTTTGTTCCGTTTCGACTCCGTTTGATATTCCTTTTCTTCAAAACACTGAAATGGCAAAAAACAGCAATTCTGGGCTGGGCCTCCGGTTAATAGGTTAGTCCCAAAAATAATATAAAAGTGGATAATAAAGTCCAATATTGCCCAAAACAGTAGATAACATAGCATGGAGCAATAAAAAATTATAGATACGTTGGAGACATATCAAGCATCCCCAAGCTTAATTCCTGCTCGTCCTCGAGTAGGTAAATGATAAAAACAAAATTTTTGATGTGGAGTGCTACTTGGCATAATTTTAATGTAATTCTTCTTAATTGTGGTATGAATATTCAGATCAGAAAGATTCAAGACAAAAGTTCATATTGACATAAAAATAATAATACTTCAAGCATATTAACAAAGCAATCATGTCTTCTCAAAATGACATGGCCAAAGAAAGTTCATCCCTACAAAATCATATAGTTCATTCATGCTCCATTTTCGTCACACAAGAATGCTCTCATCATGCACAACCCCGATGACAAGCCAAGCAATTGTTTCATACTTTAGTAATCTCAAACCTATAAGCTTTCACGCAATACATGAGCGCGAGCCATGGATATAGCACTATGGGTGGAATAGAATATGATGATGGGGGTTATGTGGAGAAGACAAAAAAGGAGAAAGTCTCACATCAACGAGGCTAATCAATGGGCTATGGAGATGCCCATCGATTGATGTTAATGCAAGGAGTAGGGATTGCCAT